>NW_026063278.1:0-190727 GCF_024362695.1 Pectinophora gossypiella
GTTAATAACAGCCTCTGTGATCCAGTAGTTGAGCGTTGGGCTAATGATCCAAAGGTCTCGGGTTCAAATCCCGGTTACAACAAAAATCACTTTGTGATACCTAGGTTTGCTTAGAATATTGCAGGCTGATCACTGGATTGTTTAAAGTAAGAATGAACGAACGAACAAACAAAATATTACTGTAAAGACTGGGTTCAGCTCTGTAATATATGCGAGGTACCTTGACGGACTTGTCCCGGGAGCCGCTGGCGAGGAAGGGTCCGGCGTGGCTGGCGCGGCGGTTGTCCCCGCCCGCCGCCTCGTTGATGGCGGCCGCGGCGGCCTCCGGCGCCCACGACACGCACTCCACCACGTGCTCATGCTCGCGGAGCTCCATCTGTTAAACACACATTAGTTATCACTCCACTTCTACTGTCTAAATGTTCCCAAAACGGAATTTTCATGTAAAAACTATAATAGTAAGAACACTGGCTGCCTTTTTTCAAGTTGTTTTTTCTTGTACTCTGATGTTATTACTTTGGGAACTGACTGTGACGGAAAACCCCAAAAAAGATAGCGAGACGATCTCGATATACACACACAGATAGTGCGGTAGATATCCGGGGGGTTAAAATGGCCACATCGAAGCAATTCATCTAAAAAGCAATACTGCAATTTGACATTGCGCATATAAAATGAAGTGCGCAATGCAAACAAATGACAAACAGCAATATTGCTTTCTTAGATGAATTGCTTCGATGTGGCCATTTTAACCCCCCTGGTGGCAGTTTGTCGAAGGCCCTGAGACGGGGTAGGAAGATGGTGGAGCCTATGTCCAGCAGTAACAAAGGCTAGTAAGAATATGAGGTACCTTGCATTCGTTAGTCTCGGCGTTCCATATGCGCACGGTCTGATCGTTGGAGCAGGACGCGAGCAGCGAGCCGTCGGGAGACACGCGAACCATGCGCACCCACTCGCGATGACCCTTGTACGTCTTGATGCAGTAGCTGAGGGAAACAATATATTGCTCATATAAGTCCAAAAAAGTTGATGGTAGGGCTGGCAGAGGAAGACCGACAATGACTTACATTGACCAAATTGGAGATGTCCTTAGAAAAGGTTTAATACGATTTACTCTGAACCGGCGTGCGTGTATGAAGCGATTGATGAATGTGGAGGAAGCAAGAGAAGTGGGTCAGGATCGAAGCAAATGGAATTCTAGTCTTTGCTTAACCCGGTGGAAAATAGGCGTGAGTTTATGTATGTATGTAAGTCCAAAAATAGTAAGAGAAGATATGGGAGGGCCACCCCAAATGGAAATAGAAAGGAGCGGGGGACTCTTTCACTTGAAGAGAGATAGCATTATAGAAAAAAAATGCTGCCTGGAAGAAAAAACTGTATGAGCAATAAAGCCGCCTGTTGTGCATATCTTACATTTTCCTATTTTCTTTTAAATAATAGGTTATAGGCTCGCGTTTGACCCTAATCTCACGATGTGGTCTAGGGTGGATCACGCTTACCTAGCAAATGCCTATTCACTCTAGTCTTGAAGACTCCCAGATTAAAAAGAGTTGTAAAAACAGACCTTCTGTACCTTGTGTTTTTTTGTACTCTATAAAGTATATTTATCTTATTTATTTTAGAGACACCAAGTGTAAAAGAGACATCATTTTTCGTCTCTTGAGCTGTCACTCGACGATTATGACCTTTGGTGTCAAACAATGTTGCGCATTCCTATGATATTAAATCCCTTGCCAAAACCGACTATGAAAAACACCCATGAGAGATCCGCAGTCTGAGGGAAGTAATGCATTGAATAAAGTCAATAGCAACATACCCCGTAGCCACTTCCCAAGCCTTGATGGTCTTGTCCCGGCTGGCGGAGTATACGATGTCGCCGCTAGGAGAGAACGCGACCGACGACACGTTGTGGTCGTGCCCATGCATTGTCTTCACACACTCGAACGTCTGGTTGAAGTCCCACAACTTGATCGACATGTCGGCGCTGCACGATACTGGAAGAGAACGACGGTTTCTAAGGTGAGAGGGTATAAGAGACTTTTTGATTTACTAGTTCTGGGATAAGTTTCCAGTCTGAAATTAGCCTTCAAATTGCAGAGCTACACATCTTATAGTCTTACCAAGTAGTTTTCCATGATGGTCGAAGGCGATGTCCTGAACGGAGTCAGTGTGACCCTTCAGGGTTCGTTCGTACTCGCCGCTCTCGAAGTCCCATACTTTGATGGTCGCATCCTCGCTCGAGGATACCATCAAACTGAATACTGGGTGAAATATTACCTGGAATACGCATTCGGTATTTACATAACAGTTATATTTTAATTTAATTTTAATTAACACAGTTGGCTCGACCATTACAGACGGTGATACGGCTCACCACCTATTACATTGGTCTGACAAAGCTCGATGAGGCGTGGGTACTTACTTCATCTTGCGATGGATGTACCTCTGACTACACCCAAGTAGAATATAGTCCTGAACTTAAGTTATGTTGTTATGTGTTTTATTAATTGGGATCCATTTATTTATTTGATAAGTAACAAAAAAACGTAGACGTCAGACAAAAGTAACATTATAAAGAAAAACAGAAAGAACATGTACCTTTATTTATAATGTTTTTTAGATGACTAGTGAAGTTGAATGCATTATAATATGAGTTATAAGTTATTTCTAATGCATTCTGGCAAAAATAAAGATCAAAAATTTACACTAATTTCTACTGAATGGCTAGGCGTCGATACATCGTTACATTAGTTATTCCAACTGCCGCCAAGCTGTCTAAACAGCTTATATTAAATGACAATTCATCTACTGAATAACAATTGTTAGCGTAACAATAAAAGAATGTTAGACAATAAGTCTATGAATTCTTAGAACTTATTGAAGACAACTTTCTTGCGCGTAGAAAGTTTTGCCGTCCCTTGACAAACTGGTGTTATGACGAGATCAATTTTATTGCCTATCAGAAGGTGTTAATTGGCTGTGCTTGTTCCAGTAATACTGTATCAACGTCATGTCTGTAGAGGTAATGAACAAAGTTGGTGGTAGTAGAATGTTCTGTGTAACTATGTTACAACTTTTATTTTTTGACGTGACTTATTGTACAGTTGCCGCAAATGGCATTAACTACTTGGCCGGATAAATGGGGAGCGCTGAGGGTCGAAGGAAGTCTATAGCGTTAAGCGCTGAATGAAGGAAATCGTAGGCCACGCCGCGGGGTCGGTATCGTGGGTATCGTGAATATGATACAGGTTAGAAAAGGTTATTTCCAAACAAAAAGTCTCTTTGTTAGAGACATCATTACTAATTTAATTACTATGACTATTTTTTTATTATCATTTATATATTTGTACACTATAAAACAGACTAAAGGAAAATACAAAGACAGTACCGGTAAGCTTATCTGTAACAAAAAAAATCTTCTAGCTTGTCTACGTGACGTATTTTGTACTTCCTGATATTTACTTTTACAATCTAAATTATCACATGTAAATAAACCAATATCACCTACCTTAGTAATGGTGGCGCGATGTCCAGTTAGACAGAACTTCTCCGGTGGGCGCGGAATCCATTCCGCCGGCGTGCGCTTGGCCCGCGTCGGCGCACCTTCTATGAACTCCTTCTGTGCTTCAGACAGCTTAGACTCCAGTTCCATCACCTGAAAAAAAAATACGTGAAATATCTTTAATTATGTATGGATCAATGTGGTGTGAAATTTATATGGAGGAAACATTGAATCAATCCTGGTTATTATTGAGCCGCCATAGGCCCTTGAATGGCTTGTAACGGCCACATAATTAAATTATAGCCAGGACCTGCTTAACGGGTCATCTAACTGCTTAAGGTATTAAATTACTGTGTTTTCTACTGATTAAGGATACTTAATCAGTAGAAAATCTATCGATGGCAGGTTTTAGGTAGATAAAATGTTAACCTATTTTCCGTAACAATTTGGATACTTCAACGCTCCAAGGTCAGAGTAATATAAACAAATACAAGAATTCTAGGCCATTACTAGACCAAGGTTCGCGATGAATCGAGCGCATTGCACCTTGAGTGTTATTTGTTTAGTTTTGATTTATTTCTGGAGCAATAATGTGTCGAATTGTGTCAGTGGAGGTATATAGGTATATAGCATAGTCATGTATCGCCGCGAGCGACCGGCCGATTGGCGGCCAGTAGGATAATCATAGCGACCTAGAAACGTCTGCGACGCGACATAGATCGATCGGAACACCGCGAAACCGTGTCGGAGACATTAAGCTTTTTGTGTTCAACACTTTAATGAAAGCGGTTAATCGCGGCCGGTTTAGTAACTTAGACAACCCATCTATGCGAGGTTAATGGAGTATTATGCAACTATCGGGATTCATAAGTCTACGATGTGGATTGAACGTAACCAGTGTAATTTATCATCTCATAGTGTTTATAAATCGATTACAGGTGTCATCAATTACAGAGAGTGAACTTGCGTAATATCTCGTTAAACATCAAAGGTTATTTTCACTTTCCGCCCACTATGATTTTTGAAAGGAAATAGCGGTAGTAGTTAATTTGGCAATTTATTTTTAGGCAACTAATTGTTTTACGATTGCCGAGCTGTTAACATGGTGCTAATTCACGCCTTATAATAGTAAGAAGTAAATACGGAGATAATTCACGTACAAGCTGATATGACCCGTTAGGCAGCACTGATTGCGAACTATATTAACACGGGTATTGTCTAATGACACTGCCATAACAATTCAATAAGTTAAATATGTTTTTTTTGTTACATTTGCGGCAAAAGGCACATTTTGCGTCATTAACGCCCTTCGGCCGCCATCGCAACCACGTTATGGGGCGTGTTCAGATTTTTTTGAGAAATGATTTTAAGTATTGGTTGTCATACAATATATTTCGTAATTCGCGCAATGGTGGTTATATAGGATACTCTACAACTTTGAGGCTCAGCACCAGCCAGATGGCATTGTGAGAAATTAAAAACTTCGACGACTGGTGTCCCCATACCAGCGTCTCTTGTTAGCTAGCGAAAGACGCCGATCGCTGAGACTTGCACAGGTTCAAATAGAATAGCAAGAAAGATAGGCCTGGGGGGTTAAAAAGGCCACATGGAAGCAAGTCATCTAAAAAAGCAATATTGCTATTTCACATTTGCCATATGTAATAAAAGTAAGCGCGCAATGTCGACAAATGTCAAACAGCAATATTGCTTTTTTAGATGAATTGCTTCGAAGTGGCCCTTGAACTCCTCTGTACTTTGTAGTGGGCGAATGCAGACGGTGTAGTTAGACATACCTTCTTCTGAAGCCTGATGACGGAGGTCCACTTCTTCTCCAAGAGGCCGCCGAACTTGCGGTCCATCTCGCCGGTCATGTCGGCCTCCTTCTTGAACGCTTCCAGCGCGTCCGTGTACCCATTGCTGCCCAGGTAATCGGCGATCGCTTTGTTCCTGTAACAATATTGAGGAAACCATTAATATATAAATATAACACAATAACGATCCGAGCCCCGGTACTGGATTTGCACCAATAAGTTTTTAATTTATCATAAGTGTAGTTTTCACTAACATAGTTGGCTCGACCATTATAGACGCCGATACGGCTCACCGCCTATCACGATGTATCTCTGACTACCCCAATTGGGATATTATGTATAACACGATAGTTTGCTTCTATGCTGGACTGGGAGAGAACAAAAACATAAGAAGGCATGCAACAGCTTATCTTGTCGGCCATTTTGTTATAACCAACAGAGGGATTGTGTTCTATGGTTGTAAGGCCCAGATGCTTTTTAATATCTAAAACCCAATGTTTAATGATTGTATCTGGAATTCAGGGTTTTACGAGGTTATTCGACATGTTGAACATGAGTCATCACTCAAGGTCACATGTCACCCCAGTGACCCCATACGGTCCATCATTTCATTTATTGCACAGAATTTAGTACATAATTAGTGAGCAAAATAATAATAGTTTCATACATTTCGCTTGAGTTTTCAATTACTATGGAGTTTGTATGAAAAAGCAACCTGTGACGTCATAGAAAAACGTAACAAAATATAGCACTTATTATTACATTTTTCTTTATTAAAATTTATAAATAAGTTAAATAAAAAAAAAAAAGTTAAATAGAAAAAATCATAAAAAAGAAAACGTTTTTTGTCACTTTTAGATCTGTCTTTATTTTGAAATCAGAATTTCATAATTTACCTTTGACCTAGGAAACTACGCAATTATAAGTATAAGAGTGGTACAGCAATATACGTAAATAATGGTGTAATTCTTACGTACAGTTCATTAACTTTGGCCGATTGTCTTATCACAGTCAACAGAAAAACAAACACGATCATTATACCTAGCTAATACAGATTTCATATTTGCATTTGTGTTCGTGGACATAAATGGCATATAACTAACGTCTACAGGCAGTGCTTTGGTAAACAAAGTATCAAGATCATAAGTTCTTGTAACATAAACGACAATTAACGTACGTTCTACAATTATATTGCCCAGTTAACAAGATTTTAGTGCGAGCATATTTTAATGGTTTAAGTTTTTGTTTGTTGGTAAACTGTTTTTAGAACTTACTAGAAAATCTTAGTAATATTATAAATATGTAAGTTTGTGAGTAAAAACTACTGAATGGATCATAATGAAACTTTACAATAATGTAGCTTATACATTAGAATAACACACAGGCTTTAACAATTAAAAAAAAAAAAACAAATTCTTACCGCAGAAACCGAAATCCACGCGGACGAAGTCGTGGGCGGCCGCCAGGCAAATATTTTGTAACTTAAGAATAATAACAAATTGTCTGAGAAGATTCTGGCTAGAAAATCCATTGATACCAGTGATATGTCTTTCCCGGGGATGTTTCAGTTGTAAAAACTCTTTAATAGTAAGGACACTTTTTATCTTTTTATTCAAATTGTTCTTTCTTGTACTCTGTTATCCTATCTGTCTAAAGGCTAGGTAATAAAACTCTTTTTGCACAACTTATGCGCCTTTTTAATGTCGGGAATGTTCTCAAACTGGGAATATCATCATCTTTTTAGTACCAGGGAACGAACAATCACTGATTCATACTACTAAAGTATTTCAAGTTGTAGTCATAGACTTGAGTCTGCCGGCCCCCGTGTGGATTACAGGCGTGTGTATGTATGTATTGTATTTGATACTCAATAAGGGAAAGTATTCGTCTATTGTATTGTTGAGAGAGTAGTGTGAGATTATACAATGGAAAACGATCTATAGTCTTTTGTAAAAGTGACAAGCGCTAATTAATTGATCTACTTGCGTATTGTTTTAGCTTTATTATTGGAACTTTACTGTAAATTGAAGATTTAAACAGGCAAAACGCAGCTTGTTTGCAGGCGGGTCGAAAAGGCCATTCATCTAAAAAAGCAATATAGCTTTTTGACATTTGTTTGTATTGCGCACTTAATTTTATATGCTTATATGTTTTTATAGATGAATGGTATCGATGTGGCCTTTTTAACGCCCCAGTATTATTTATAGTCGCAGCTATTTCAAGAGCTGAATACCAAGAAATTTGCAGTAAAACGCACTGAAATGCTCAAGACAAATTCGTTCTTGAGAATATTTTTTTTGCTGCGTGTTCTGAGATATAATCTCCCAACAACAACATAACATAAGCTCACAACTATATCCCAATTGGGGAAGTCAAAGGTGCATTAATCACAAGATGAACTAAGTACCCACGCCTCACCGATCTTTCTGTTAGACCAACGTGATAGGCGGTGAGCCGTATCGCCGTAATATCTACCGGCAACAAATAAACATTTATACAAAGTGTTTTTATCAAGATCACTGAACTTGGATTGAATTAAAAATTCCGTATGTGTGTGTCTAGCCTTTCATCTTTTTAGTACTCAACCTAAATATATCCATCTTTCTTCTTATCGTGTGGGTTGTGAGGTGGATTACCATCCTCAACAACCCTGGTGTCAGGGTTATCCATCTGTACAGAAAATCATGCAGACTTCAGAAGGTTACACTGTGGTTCAGGTTATTAATACATGAACTACAGCAAAAACAATACTAAGCCAACTTAATTAGCAATGAAAACGGATGTTCAGACGCGTATGCCACGATATGTGTAAAAAAAAACTAAAAAAGATGCGACAAAAAACGGACATCTGACGTGTTTAGTGTTTCCTGGAACTTTGGTTTAAAAGGAAATCCATGCTTTGGCGGAACACATGTGCATTTCCAACTCAAACTCAAAAATATCTTTATTCATTAAGTAACTAGTTACACTTTGAATTGTAAATTTTTACATACTTAAATATATTTTTATCTAAGGTCTCTTCCGCCTGCAACTAAAAGGCAAAACATTTTGCTAAAACTATATTTACAACAATGCGTCTGGCTAAAGTATGTTTCGTTACCTACCAAGGGACGATGAGACAAGCGGTGCCTAGAACCTAGCTTTCAATCTCTCGATTGCATTCCATCACACCCGGCTATGTACTTATTATACGTAAGTAGGACGCTAGGTTGCAGTTATTTGTAGTAAAAACCTCTCGGTTTATATTTTTTATCTTGTTTAACTCCTAAGATATCAGTTTCAGAACAAAGACTACATAAATAAATAAAAAAAAGACGCCAGAACTAAATTTAAATATAGAAAGTTCAGTAAAGACACTGCCTTCGAAACATTACCCTCCTTTTGTAGTCGGATAAAGTGCATTACGCGTATTCATTAACTTAGTATAGTATAGATGACTGGGAAGGAAGTTATAGATATTATACTCGGACACTCATCATCATTACTATGCAATGAGCGTCTTACTGCAAGGTTAGGAGTCTATGTGGCCAGGAAATTGTTAATTGTTTTTAACAAATTGTATATTTGCATACATATTTTCGTTTCATTCTACACTTCTATTATGTGGCTTGTGAGATGGATTACCAACCTCATCATCCCTGGTGTCAGGGTTGTTATTGAGCCGCCAAAGGCCCCTGACATGACTCGTGTAACGACTACGTAGTTGCACCAGCTAGTTACCGTGACCAACGACTTAAAGTGCTTTTGAAGCTGCCATAAAGTATTTTTTCTACTCCTCTACTTTAATCTGGCATTTAAATAACCAAAAAGTCTAATATAAGTACATACATAATTAAACTCTTTGAAAAAGTGTACGCTCTATGGCCTATAAAAGCATTGTTTACAAAGTAACTGTACTATAATGTCGCCAAAAAAGCATTGTTGTTGTTTTTTTTTTTTGACCTGGAAACTGGCACCTTTACTTTGTTTGGTGCCATAGATATACTATAAAAAAAAAGTATACATTTGCCGCCATTTTCCCATACCATTCAAAATTTACATCTTCATTTTTATAAATAAAATTTTTCTTTGTATAATTTTTGTTTCATTTAAAATTACGTCGTCGTAGAAAAAGTATTGTATGCAACGTTGTATAACTAGGTCAAAAAATGCTTGTGGCGTCTCTTATTGCGATGTTCGCCAAGGCTCACATCGCAACTCACGCCACTCGCATTTTTTGACCCTTCTTATACAACTGTTGCATAAAATACTATTTTAAACGAACTCATTTTGTAATCAACTTCTTTGCAGAAGTGTTTATAGCACAAAAGGAAAGACTAAGAGCTCAGTTGCTCAACAACTCTTGATTCTATGCAGAAATTGCCAGATTTAACTTATAATAAACGGAATGCTTTCATTACGTTAATTATTGTCATTTGTATTTTACTATCACTAGTTTGATTATGATAATAAAACGAAAGTATTTAAATAAGTATATACATTCTTTAATTATAGTAATTTTATTAATTTTACAAACTCTCTACCGCATACGTATAAACACTTCCATTTCTATATTTACGCACAATCACTTCAAAGAAAGCTTAGTTACGAATATAATCATAATCAAGCACGTAATTTGGAATAGTTCCCATTCGTGAGTGACATAATACATTCATAGATCTATCTTACCGTAACGAAACAGTAAATCGACGAGGTCATATATAAATGGTGGGAATACGTTTAATAAACTGCTCGTATTTCAAGGCATATACGATCTATAATTTTACTCACACGCCTCTTAAGTTATATAATGTACGAAATCTGTGTGTGGAATCAGACGAAATGAGAGTGTGTTACCGGCTTAAGTATTTTAATCATATTGTGACAGGTGCGTTTCGTTAGTGCGTCCGATCTCATTTGGGCGGTTTATTTTTCCTTCAATGAGTATTTAAGCAGATTGGGGCTGGCAGACTCTGGAAGGGGAAGAGCTAGAATGACGTACATTGACCGAATTGGGGATGTCCTTAGAAAAGGTTTAGTACGTTACTCCGAACCGGCGCGCGTGAAACGATCGATGAATATAGAGGAACTAAGAGAAGTATGTCAGGATCGAAGCAAATAGAATTCCATAGTCTTTGCTTACCCCGATGGGAAATAGGCGTGAGTTTATCTGTGTATGTATGACAATTTTACCATTTTGACTCGACTGCATTCTTGTTGCAAAAACTTGCAGCTATATTTGTCCTACTTTGAGAAAATCTATCTACAGCTTTCAATTATTAATATGGCAATAGCAATTTAAATAGCAATCACGCTTTGAAATTAACACAACAAAAAAACAATGTAAATAGAGCCTGCATTGATTGGAAAGAGCTATAATTATACTGGACTAGGCTAGATTTATTCCGGTCCCTAGTTACAATATAATGTCAAAACATCGAGCATAATCATGGTAAAGGAGCAAAGGCTTTTCATTACATTTTAAACGACTTCCGTGGTCCAGTGGTTGAGCGTTGGGCTGACGATCCGGAGGTCCCGGGTTCGATTCCCGGTGGGGACTTATCACAAAAATTACTTTGTGATTCCTAGTTTGATTAGGACATTATCGGCTGACCACCAGATTGTCCGAAAGTAAGATGATCCGTGCTTCGGATGGCACGTTAACCCGTTGGTTCCGGTTACTACTTACTGGTAAGTAGTCGATACATGAGCCATGTCAGGGGCCTTTGGCGGCTCAATAGTACCGCTGACACCAGGGTTGATGACGTTGGTACTCCACCTCACTACCCACACGATAGAAGAAGAATTTAATTTTAAATGAATAAGTTAAACATCTTATCTTTTCTTAAAGACACAGAGACATTACACTAAATAAAACAATAGCGTAATAATAAACCAGGTAACATAAAACCAGAATAAGAAAACGCGTGAGAACATCAAAGTGATATAATATTTGGTCTTCACATTTCGCTGGAACAACATAACGTAGCATCACGCCTGTATCCCTAAAGGAGTAGGCAGAGCTGTATGATGAACCCACTCCTTCGCCAGCTATGTTTAGATTTCATGTAAAAGGTGGCGAGCCTGCTGCCATTAAGCGGGCACAAGACTTGGAAACCACGAGATATCAATTATCTATGATGCAAACATGAATAATATAAATAAAGGGAATATTATCTTATCAAATGTGACGCGGATTTCATACACGTGGACGCTGAATACATACATACCATCATCATGATGAGATGACTGAACTCAACGAAAAACTCAGTTTTGTGATATAGTCGCTTAGTGCACACAAGATTACTTACGTTGCGGTAAGCAAAAATGATTACAAATGCACACAAATAAATATAAGTTCTTTCTTTATAATATGTATTAGTGTGGAATGACGTTATTGTTAACCTTGGCATTGCCAACGCAATATGGCCCGTAATAGCATAGCTTGTTTGGAAGACAAGACATCAGTGTTAAGGACGTGTTTAGCTGTATAGATTTTGTGAGCTAGTCGCCTCGTAATCACGATACCCCTTTGTGAATTCTACCGAGGTGTACACATAAACCACTTACAAACCAGACGGCCGAACTTGCCCCAATTCGATAAGCCGCCCTTGTAATGGTCTGTATCCGCAATTATCGCGGTCGCGCGCGACGACACGAGCGAACACCGCCCTCGGAACGCAGTCGGTATTTCTAATAGCCGCGACTTCCTAGATTAGCAATTCGTTGATATAATGTAGCATTGACAGATAACGTTACAAATATGTGGAAAGGCCAAGTTAAAACAGACAAAGATGTAACGTAAAGGAAAAGAGCGGATGCAGCAGCTTTTATGTGTTTTGTATCACCAGGTCGCAGACAGTCTATCTCCGTAGAGAATTAGATAAAATTGGGGCATGGGGCATGACAAAACCCCCGAACGGGATTCGTTCTTGGTTAATGTTGCACCTTCTACTTACTAGAGACGCTAGTTGATAGAGATACATGTGATAAAAGCTCTACTGGAAGATACTACACAAACTTTATAGACTAGTGTAGTGTCAAAACGTTACGTTAACAACAGTTCTAGTGCCAAAATGCAGTTTTTTGCTTACATTCTTGTCCTCTGACGTCACTTCGTACACGAACCTGTTACAATATTTAAATCTACGTGATTGCATTAAAGTTATTTTAGGCGCTATGTAAATTGTTTGTAAAACCTATAAAACTTAAAACTCATTTATAATATTATGGTGTACTTTTATGGCTATTATAATGTTCTAAAATAATATCAGCATAAGTGAGACAAACCATACTTACCACAATAATTATTTAAATATGTTTTGGAAAGACGAGTCGGTGACGTATCGAGAGGTGGGGTAGGGGTAGGCTAAAAAGAAGGGCAGGCTTTGCTATGGAATCATTATTGCTCGAGACGCCGCTGGGTGACCAGCTCTGCTCTGCCTCCCGACTGCTATTTTTAAAGATAAGTATCCCTGTCTGTTTGTACTTATAGAAAATCTAAATTCCGTACAAAACTATGTTCTAATTTCCAAGGTAATTTGTTATCTTAGTAAATATAATATGGTAAATGTAGAATTTATTAATTATAATAGTTTTTCTAGTATTCTAGTGATTATTATTTGCTCAGCCATGCTGTTAAAATGCTTATGTTCAATAAAATGACTACTTCGATTGTGTACTTGTTTGCTTTGTTCAATTAATACCGATACGACAGTAAAATGAGATAAATTTAAAAAGTAGCTTAAATGCAAATCGTCTAAGTATAGTTCAAATTAGATTTATTGCTCTTATTTCTGTTTTTCATATTCATTAATTATCATCAGAAGTGGGATAACCTTTAAAACAAAATATTAATATTTAATAATTACACGTTATAGGCAATGGATCCGGGTCTCCTGGGAGAGCTTCTAAAGACCATACGCGACGCCCTGTCCTCGAGGCCTCAACATGATGACGTCGCGCTTCCGATCTTCGACCCAGAGAAAAGCGAAAATGGCGCAGTCACGTGGTGCCAGAATATCGAGAAACTTGGAGAAGAATTTAAATGGAGCGGCATACAGCAGACTGCTAAAGCCGGTAAGGCCCTACGGGGATCAGCTTTAACTTGGTTCGAGTCTTGGGAACCCGAGGACGGACGTTCTTGGGAAAACTTTAAGAAGGAGATTCTGGAACTTTTTCCCGAAAGGAAAAATTTATCTGAACGTTTAACAAAGGCTGTGTTATTCTCTTCCGACTCGGCCAATACTTACTGCGAGTACGCTCGAGAGAAACTTCGATTATTGCGTAACACTAAAGTAGCTTTTACTGAATCTCAGCTGGTTGAGCTTGTTTGTGGTGGTATACGTGATGTAAACGTAAAATTGGCTTGTCTTAACAGTTCTGTAACCGCCACAGCTGAACTTATTGTTTTGCTTTCTACCCACACGAAATTGCCCCGAAAAAGACCTTTTGATATTAGTAATAACGTGATGAAACAATCGCATTTCGATCAGACTACGCTTAGCTCTAGTGTCAAACGTTTGAAAACGGACTCCGATCTTAGAGCTGCTGCGGAGAAGCGTTGTTATGAATGTGGTGGTTCTGGACATTTAAAGGCACAGTGTCCATCTACGCCTCAATCAGAAAATCCCCTAATAAAGAAAAATAGCCAATTAGGTCATCCTGAGGGCCGCTCCGGACCCAACGTTTGTAGCGTTTGTAAAAAAATGGGTCACGTTGCTGAGAAATGCTTTTTTAGGCGTGGTCAGCAAAGTGATACCCACAAACCGGCTAGTTCTGATAAAGCATGACTAAATATTACTGAAGTTACCATTAACGATCATAAATCAATTGCTTACTGGATACCGGAGCGAGCTGCAGTGTTATTAAGGAATCTATTGCAAGACGCCTTGGTTGTCATTTAACACCTCAATCTTTGTATATAGATGGTATAGGTAACGGAAAAGTACACGTGTTCGCTTCGATGATTACTCCTGTCCGATTTGATGATGTATGTCTCGAACTAGATCTTTATGTAGTGCGTGATACTGACTTTGTTTATGATTGTATTATTGGAACAAATGCAATTAAACACCCGGATATGACAATTGTTGTAAATAATACTGGCAGTAGGATAGTGCGAGTTCCAAATTCTGATATTACTGAGAATAGTATTAATGTAATTAATGTACATACTGAAAATACGGATGCTGGACTGTCAAAATTAATTTGTCATCTAGATTCAGACTTACAGCAAAAAATTAAGGACATTTTTGAAAAGTATCCCTCAGTCATCCCTTCCCCTGGAAGTGTTAGTACGGTTACGACAGGCGAATTACACATTCGATTAAAAGACGATAAGATCATTAACTACCGCCCCTATCGCCTGGCACCGGTTGAAAGGGAGAAGGTCAAAGCAATTATAACCGAGTTGATGCAAACTGGTATAATTCGTGAAAGCTCTTCGGATTATGCTAGTCCTGTTTTATTAGTCAAGAAAAAAGACGGAAGTGACCGTGTGTGCATTGACTTCAGAGCATTAAATAGAATTATAGAAAAGGAAAGGTACCCTCTCCCTCTCATACAGGACCAGCTTGACAAATTAGGTAAATCTAAATACTATATTTCTATCGACATGAAGCACGGGTTTTATCAAATCCCGGTGGCCCCAGACTCGGTAAAATATACTGCATTTGTCACGCCCGATGGTCATTTTGAGTTTTTAAAAATGCCATTCGGCATATGTAATGGACCATCAGTCTTTCAGCGAGCAATCAGTAGAGCTGTTAAACATCTGAATTTTCTATTGGTCTATGTTGATGATCTTCTAATTCCATTTTCCACTTTTGAAGAAGGATTAGAATACTTAGATCAAACATTGCAAGCTTTAAGTACGTCCGGCTTTACGATCAATGTAAACAAATGTAAATTCTTTGAAACAAGCGTAGAATATTTGGGAAATATTGTTTCTGAGGAAGGGATTAGACCAAGCGAAATTAAGGTATCTGCTTTGGTTAACTCACCAATTCCGACCACAGTTAAACAAGTAAGACAGTTTATGGGCTTAGCGAGTTATTTCCGCAGATTTATTCCTGAGTTTGCGTCACGTACTGCCAGCATTAATAAATTAGTTAAAAATAATGAAAAGAGGGAATGGGGACGGGAGCAGGAGGAGGCTCGTAAATACGTAATAAAACACTTAACATCTCAACCTCTTTTAACAGTATTTGACCCAGATGCCCCAACAGAGCTACACACCGATGCTAGTGCCCTTGGCTATGGTGCAATACTGTTACAGAGAATTAACGGCTTGAATCGAGTTGTGGCTTATTTTAGTAGAAGAACCACTCCTGCTGAATCCCGTTACCATTCCTACGAATTGGAAACACTGTCAATTTATAATGCCCTTAAACATTTTCGCGTGTACTTACTAGGTAAACATTTTAAAATCGTTACTGATTGCAACGCAATAAAATCCACTTTTCATAAAAAAGACATCTCACCACGTGTTGCCCGATGGTGGACTTATTTACAAGATTTTTCGTTTGAAGTAGTTTACAAAAAAGGAAAATTTGTGGGCCACGTGGATTATCTCAGCAGAAATCCAGAAAATCCAGTGGTGCTTCCTTCTAATAGAATGACAGAGGTACTCTCTTCTAATACAACGACAGAACAAGTAAATATTATGTCTTCTTACAATTCATGGTTGGAGATTGCTCAATCGAAAGATAATGAAACTCAGTCATTGATAGAAAAGTTTCAGTCTGGAGACTTGGATTACAAACAATATATAGTCAAAAATAACTTGCTGTATTATAAAGTAGATGATTCGGCTAAACCAAAGTTATACGTTCCAAAAGGCAGTAGATTAAGTATTGTTCGTATGTATCATGACGAAAATTGTCACGTTGGGCAAGAAAAGACTTACGAAAAGATATCGGAGAATTTTTGGTTCCCTCGTCTAGCAGCATTTATAAAGAAGTATATATCTCATTGTTTAATTTGCACTACAAAAAAATCTCATCACGGTCCAAAACAAGGTTTACTTCATCCCATTAAGAAACTTCCGATACCTTTTCATACAATACACTTAGATTGTACTGGCCCATTTACTATGTCTAGTGAAGGATATAAACATATTCTTATAGTCATTGACGGTTTCACAAAATTTTGCATCTTAAAACCTATGAAAAGCCTAACAGGTATTGAGCTGGTAAACACGATTCGTGATACTATTTTATTGTTTGGCACTCCATCCTTGGTTATTACAGATCGCGGTACTAATTTCAGTTCACAACAAATACGATCTTTATTTAATGACCTTCAAATAAAACACCACATGATAGCGACAGGTACACCGCGGGGTAATGGGCAAGTTGAACGTTACGTTATGACTATTATTGACATGTTATCAGCAACAAGTAATGATAAGTCAGATTGGCCGAGCAATATCTGGCGAGTACAACAATCCATCAATACCACAATGCAAAAATCAACGGGATTTGCTCCACTTAGGTTATTGATAGGTCGTGATTCAAATTTACCACCCATCCAGGCTCGATTGAATGAAGTTCCCAATGTTGACGCTGAAAATATAGTTGATGTACGTTCTGAAAGACTTGCAGCTCAGCAACGTCTTGACGAAACTGCTCGAAAATTTAAGAGACGTTTTGATTCCACCAGACGCGACAATTTGATCCTAAATATAGGAGATACGGTATACGTAAATCAAGATCACAGAAGACACGACAAGTTAAAACCTAAGTTTAAAGGTCCATATCAAATAATAGACATCTTAGAGAATGATCGATTTTCTTTAAGGGGTTCTGGAAATTTACGGGATATAATTATTGCAAAAGATAAAATTAGGTTATGGCCTGGTGAGTGGGTTGAACAAAACGTCTCTTTAGAAAATGATATATGTGATTCTGATACTGATGATTGTTCTGTATTAAACCATCAAAATGGTTGCACTATAGCAATAGAGGTAAGAGATTATGGTGAAGTCAGTGATGATGAATAAAATAAATGATCTTTTTTTTTGTTTGATATTTATAATAATTAGTGTCTATATTAGTTGATCTACGAATAAATTATAAACAACAAATAAACTAACCAGTTTAAGGTAACATAATAATTACGTTTGAATGTACTCTTTTAATATATTATTTATATTATTCTTTTAATATATATTATTATTTAATGTTCTTTTATAATTATTTTGTAGTTAATGTAAAGTGAAGCAGACACTAAAAATGATGATAATGATAATTTGTTAGCTGTTTTTGCAAAAAGATTATTTGTAAAATAGTGGGCTGTGTCATGAATGTCAAGATAACCCTGTCACAATATTATATTTGTATGATTAATTATTTATTTTTATTACCTATGCAAAAAAAAAAAAGGTTAAAAAAAAAAAAACTGAAAACTGATTCCGACTGACTGACTTGTGCAAAAAATTACAATATTTGGCTGGCCGCAGATAGTGTATTCGGTGTTTCGCTTAGATATCATCGCGGCGGTGGTAGAGTTCTTCACCATAAAAAAATACACTATCAAAATTTATATTTAGTTTATGACTGACAGTTTTGACTGGATTAGTGATACAATAACAAGCTGACGTGTGTTTGGTGTACGGTCTGGTCTTCACGGGCAGCGGTGATGGGACCGTACATGGCGAGGCACACTAAAAGAGAAAAGCTGACGTGTGTTTGGTGTACAGTCTGGTCTTCACGGGCAGCGGTGATGGGGCTGTACATGGCGAGGCACACTTAAAATATAGCTGGTTTAGATTGTGTATTTGGTGTCGGCTTGGTCTTCACGGACAGCGGTGATGGAGCCGTTCACGTCAAATACACTAAATGTAAAAAAAAAAAATATCCTTACTGAATAAATAGCTTTAGGTTAGAATAGCTGTTTGATTATTATGCTACATAGTTATATCAATAATGTAGGTACTTCGAGAACGAAGTACTTGTCAGTATGGCCGTGTTACAATATTTAAATCTACGTGATTGCATTAAAGTTATTTTAGGCGCTATGTAAATTGTTTGTAAAACCTATAAAACTTAAAACTCATTTATAATATTATGGTGTACTTTTATGGCTATTATAATGTTCTAAAATAATATCAGCATAAGTGAGACAAACCATACTTACCACAATAATTATTTAAATATGTTTTGGAAAGACGAGTCGGTGACGTATCGAGAGGTGGGGTAGGGGTAGGCTAAAAAGAAGGGCAGGCTTTGCTATGGAATCATTATTGCTCGAGACGCCGCTGGGTGACCAGCTCTGCTCTGCCTCCCGACTGCTATTTTTAAAGATAAGTATCCCTGTCTGTTTGTACTTATAGAAAATCTAAATTCCGTACAAAACTATGTTCTAATTTCCAAGGTAATTTGTTATCTTAGTAAATATAATATGGTAAATGTAGAATTATTAATTATAATAGTTTTTCTAGTATTCTAGTGATTATTATTTGCTCAGCCATGCTGTTAAAATGCTTATGTTCAATAAAATGACTACTTCGATTTGTGTACTTGTTTTCTTTGTTCAATTAATACCGATACGACAGTAAAATGAGATAAATTTAAAAAGTAGCTTAAATGCAAATCGTCTAAGTATAGTTCAAATTAGATTTATTGCTCTTATTTCTGTTTTTCATATTTATTAATTATCACGCTCGGTCTGCGATTGCTAAAGTAAAGCAACATTCGCAAAGGCCGGTCATAGGATGGGTGACCACAAAAAAAAAAAAGTTTTCATCTCGAGCTCCTCCGTGCTTCGGAAGGCACGTTAAGCCGTTGGTCCCGGCTGCATTAGCAGTCGTTAATAACCATCAATCCGCACTGGGCCCGCGTGATGGTTTAAGGCCCGATCTCCCTATCCATCCATAGTAGGGAAGGCCCGTGCCCCAGCAGTGGGGACGTTAATGGGCTGATCATGATGATGATGATGCATGCATGCTTTTATTCGTAGCATGCATGCTAGATTGAAAACATCTATCTTACGCGGTTTAGATTTTATCATACAAATGTTTTTTCCCGCTAACTCCCGTTCCCGTGGGAATTTTGCAATATCCAGTTGCAACTAAGATTGAAGTTAACTATGGTACCTGCATGCCAAATTTCAAGCGTCTAACTTAAGCGGTTTAGAATTTTTATACAAAAGGGTTTTCCCGCTAATTCCTGATCCCGTGGGAATTTCGAAAATTCCTTTCACCTCTACGGTACCTAAGCTACGTCCCTTCCTAATTTCAAGTGCCTACGTTTAGCCGTTTAGGCTGTGCGTTGATATGTCAGTCATTCAGTCAGTCAGTTTCTCCTTTTATATATTTAGATATTTCCGTCATACATGATTTCTATGTAACTTTAACCATTAAGGCTGCTCACGCGACAGAAGCTTAAAAAATGGAGTAACTTCTCCCGTTTTCCCAAAATTTCCCTTCACTTCTCTGCTCCTATTGATTGTAGCGTGATGAAAAGTATACTATAACCTGCCTAGGAGTATGAAGAATAATTGTACCAAGTTTCATTAAAATCCGTCCAGTAGTTTTTGTTTCTATAAGGAACATACAGACAGACAGACAAAAATTTTATTGATTGCATTTTTGGCATCAATATCGATCACTAATCACCCCCTGATAGTTATTTTGAAAATATATTTAATGTACAGAATTGACCTCTCTACAGATTTATTATAAGTATAGATTATGTCCTGCACTGATAAATGAAATACACATTATTATTTATTAACCATGGTAACTCGACACAACTATACACGCTCGAAGTCAAAATTATACTAGCAGCGCTAAATAAGACGGGCGCCCGCGACGGGTACCCGCTCGCGGATTCGACGCCTGCGGCAGACTTCCGACGCGTGCACCCGCCTCCGCATCCGCCCGTGTTTTAGCGTTCGGCCTTAAAATAAGGCATGATTCATTTTTGTCCGCCGTGGGTAATCTGTCCATAGTAAAGGTCTCAATGTCCTTTCGTTAAAAGATTTACAGAGGGTAATAGGAATACTGAATTTTGCGAGCTTCGTCGTTCCTCGAGGACGGCTCAATCATCGGCAACTGATAAGATTTATGAATTCGCTACCCGACCTGCCATCGAAAACTTACCCACTCCCTCGAGGTGTTCTCACCGAACTGACTTAGTGGACAAAGAATTGTCAGTTGTCAACGCTACTACACTACCCTCCTCCGGCGTACTTTCTTGTTACAGATGCGTCGAACGAAGCTTGGGGAGCACAATTACACGACCAGGCTATCTCGGGCACTTGGACGCAAGAAGAACAAGCACTGCACTGCAACCAAAAAGAAATGCTGGCCATACTATACGCCCTTCAGACCCATGCTCGTATACTGCGTCACAACTCGATCCTCAAACAATGCGACAACTTGGCTGCAGTCGCGTATCTGCACAACGAAGGAGGTACGAAGTCTTTACCCTTACTGGAAATAACGGGATTATCTTAAAATGCATAAATGGTTTTGTCATAATTTTAATTATCATAATCCTTTTCGCATAACGTTTTTAAGCATAATAGTACTTTCCCATAATAACATATAAGAATACTGGTTTGTTAAGTATAACTTATTTTTGGACTAATATTTGTTGGTATAAATTTGATTCGCATGTTACGTAACCGGTACCTTCGCCCGCCTGTTCACACCCATACGTCGTGACCAGCGTCGTTCCACGAGTTCAAGTCAGCGTTATTAATGGAACAACCAGCCTGCTGAGCCAGCGCCCGAACGCGATGCGCTGACGTCAATCACGCCACCAAATTGTGACCTCGATTTAGCCATAATGTAAAATAGTTTTTAAGTAAAATTCAGTGTAGTCCTAACTTCGGACTCATTCGCACCTAGGTTAGTTAGGTTTAGCTGTAAATTTAAAATATAATTTCATTCTAAGTGATTCTAGTTTCTCTTCTTCACCCTCCGTCTGTCGCTCACGTAATTGGCGCAGTCGGTAGGATACTCGCGGGTCAGTTCGCGAGCAAATTCAGGCGTATCTCACATCGAACACCGTGCTCCGGGCTGCCCGGGTGACTATCAAGCACCATCTCGAGTATTCAGAATCTACGTGAAGTCACAACGGAGGTTATCCAAGCATCGATAATGAAGAAGGGAACAGAGTGTAATTAAGCCAAGAAAAAATGTAAGAAAAAAGAAAAAGAAGAAAATTATATAAGTGAAGAAAAAAGAGGTCAGAAAAAAAAGAAGAATAATTACTTCGCCGGTGCAGTACCTTATGGTTCGTCCCAGTCCTTCAGTGCATCCAGGTCTTCCAGGAATCCCAGAAGCAGGACACCGATGGTTATGCAGTATGCCCTGAAGACTAATGTATATGCGCACCTCGCCATCCCCGAAGTCCACCAGGCACCCATGCTCGGGCAATAGACCACCTATCCACCGCTCCGCGTCGTAATAGGCCATGAATTTCCAACATCAGAACGGTGAATTCCTTTCCCGCCTAGGGCAATGGAAATGAAGCGAAGCGAGGACCACACAATTAATATTGATTAACAGGCCACTAAAGGTTCAGTTTCCATATTTTTTCCCAACAGGAAGAGAGGAAAAGATGTCGAGATTTAATATAACAGGACAGACGTACTTACAGAAATGCACCAAAACCTAACAGTGTGGGAACTTCGAGATGAAGCCACTTCAAATTACAAGTAACGACGAAAATTTCAAATGTTATCTAAGTTACTTGCAAGCAATTACTACGATACTGCCGTAATCTGACCGGGAAGAATCCAAGAACCTAACATGATATCAAACCATCGATTCAACCAGGAACATCGATTCTCCGTGCAGGAAGGCCAGGGTATACCACCCTGAAAAAAGATAACCCAAGAAATGGTGACCAGCACTATTCTCCACGATAGTCTTCGAATAGGTGTTGTTCTGAGGGTGGAGATGTTACGTAACCGGTACCTTCGCCCGCCTGTTCACACCCATACGTCGTGACCAGCGTCGTTCCACGAGTTCAAGTCAGCGTTATTAATGGAACAACCAGCCTGCTGAGCCAGCGCCCGAACGCGATGCGCTGACGTCAATCACGCCACCAAATTGTGACCTCGATTTAGCCATAATGTAAAATAGTTTTTAAGTAAAATTCAGTGTAGTCCTAACTTCGGACTCATTCGCACCTAGGTTAGTTAGGTTTAGCTGTAAATTTAAAATATAATTTCATTCTAAGTGATTCTAGTTTCTCTTCTTCACCCTCCGTCTGTCGCTCACGTAATTCGCATATAAATAGGTATCCATAATTCTTTTTTAGAATAATAGTGTTTTGTCATAATTTTTACAAGGCATAACAGTAGGTTAGGGTGCGGCGGGGGTGGCCCTCGGGCCACCCCTACGCCGCCAGCATGTTTATCTTACACACGAAAAGTATGCTGAATGATGACCAACAGCATGAAATAGAGTCAAAAAATATAAAAAGTCACAATCATGGACCACATGCAGCCAAGGAAAAAGTAAGTTTCGGAAATGTTCAAAGTTGTGCCAAAACTTTTCTTATTCGGAGTATAGTTTTTATGCTTATAATATATTTTTTTTTATTATTATTATTTATAACACTTCATAAATTACACATAGATTATTTACAAACATCGCTAAACCTAAATAGGTTTGTCTCGATGCCTTCTTCTTCGGCATTCGCCACGCTTTCACATTATTACATTTAAAGAACTTACACAAAACAAATCCTTACCATTCACCGAGGTGCTTACTTAATTATAATAGGTAGGTAGCAAACAGAAATCACACATTGACCGTCAGTAGGCATACGCTGCTACATGCAGTCGCTCATCAACAAACCGGTCTTACGCTGCGAATACAGGATGTTTTAACGCGTTCCATTTACCTACAAACGTAAAATCACGCCCTCATTCCCACTGAGGTGGGCAGAGCCATAAGTTGATTGAAGACATAGGTAGTTGTATTTCATGGTTTGTTATAATTAATTATACTTACTATCTAAATTGTTACTTATAACATTATGACACATTTGTTTGAATATTTCCTTTTTTAGAATTATCGTCTTATTTTGGCCTGTTATTGTATTTTTTATTTCAATCGGTATTTTATTCATTAAGTCTGGGATAATATACTCAGACGTTCTTTTCCCGTAGAAATTTCGATACCGTGGCTTAGTAAGTAAGTTTTTATCAGTCTGTCTAGTTATTTTCGTTGAAAATTTGATGTGTTGTATTTCTGTTCTGAAGAATTGTTCTTTTAGAACATTTAATTTAAATTCATAATATACAGGTAATGTATTACAGAAGGTGAATAATTCCAAATTGTTTCTTATGTTTTCCTTAATTTTAGGAGGATGTTTATGTTTATGTTAGTGGGCTCTGTTTTCCGCATTTAGACTCTAACATGGCCCATTATGCGTGAAATTGTTGACTACGTAAGCCAACCTATCTCCTTCCAGAAGCTCAGAAGCCTCCTGGGGTTTTCACAGGCTTCGCGGAGCGACCCCATTCCTTTGAGGATTTTAATCCGTTGTGCTGACACTCCCGTGCATTCCAGGATTACATGGTGTAACGAAGCATTTCGGACCAACGAGCCTTGTAGCGACATCTTGTGGTTTCTGACGATATATCGTTGTTTTATATTTTACCCGAAGGGCATCACAGATGGCGCTGCAAGGTTATCGATGGGCCCGAACATTTTAATAATTTTCTTTTGTTCTAAATTATTATATTAAAATTATCTGCAACATTTATTTTTGATATATTATAATTATATTGTTTAAATTTTGGGATCAAACAAGTCGATCGATTGTTGTCGTTGATTCGGCGAATTTATGGTTTGGTAGATTTTATTTTGGTTGGCAACATTGTTGGTTCGTGTGTCAGACTGACAGCTGGCTGAGCTGAGAGACAGGTTATGGAAAGTGAGGACGTCGCGAGAGCGCCGGAGACTCCACTGACGTAACTATAATGTGGGCAAATTAAAAGCCACGATTTATCGGCGACATCAAGAGCCGATGTCTCAATTTAAATAAACAACTTAACCGAGATGGTGAGTCCTCGCAATTCTTCGTGCATATTTTTGCACCAACTTTGTGATAACCTCGAGGTCCTTGTTTTCAGCAACTTCACTGAAATCCCATCGCCGAAGGTCCAGTGGGTGGGTTTAGGTTTCATCCGAGCGATGCCCAACTATCCCGGATGAACCTGTAAGTTATTTTCTTTGTTTTACACTTGTGAGTTGCATTGCCACGCTGTCAGCTGAACCACATGCTAATCATTGCCATTCCTTGTTGCAGATGGGGTTTTTTTTTTTAAAGTTTTGAGTTTTTAATTGTTTTAACGTTTTTTCTTTAAAGTTTTAACGTTTTAATTTTCGAACGTTTTGCAAGTTTTAATCTAAGAAGAAGTTTATGATTGGATTAGACTATTTCAACAAATTTTGTGAATGAAGATTGCTACTGTTTTCTTCTGCGTTTGCAAGTTATTTCAAGCTTCATTTCGGCGGAGCTTGCCTTGGTTGTTTGCACGTCGAAGCTTTCCTTTGTGCGGCGCGCATGTGGATGTGCCGCGCCTCTCCTTTTGTCAACACACCGGATAAGGCCCGGTGAAGGTCTGCGAGGTTGACCGGTGGACGTGCAGCCCGCCAGCTGCGTAACAGTTGGCCCGCTGCGCCGCCATCGTCCAGCACGCCCTGGCCTGAGCCGGCCTCAACTCATCACCTGTACGGTATTCCGGAACGCCTCAGGTAGGCCTGATAGTCGGAGGTCCTCGAGTAAGTGAGGTGCCTACAGGTGTACGGACAGTGTTTTTAAATATAGTGATATCCCATGGTTGTTACGGAGTGACAATTAACCTGACGGACCAAAGCGCGACCTGTCTCCCTCCATAGGGTTTTTACCTGCCCATGGTTGTACTTTAATAATTATAATTGTAAAATATACATTGTACAAATTCAAGGGAGTTTTCTTTGTCTCATGCTCACCGGTCTATAACATCTAGCTGTGCCCTTCAGGTAAACACCACTTTATAAATTTCTGAAACATATCTGTATTTTCAGGTTCACTAATGTTTTACAAAAAACGTATAACAAATAATCATTTTACAAACAACGTTTGGAAAACTAATCATTTGACAAACTTTCATTTCGCAAACATATTACTTTAAAAACAATCATATGACATAATACAGATTCCGCAAATGTTTTACTTAGAAAATAATTCAACTGTTAAAATATTATATTTAAAATAATCACATGACTAAATAATTCGTTTGCCAAACTGGTGATTATACAAAAAGTTACAAGATAAATTATTTTTTTTTTAAATAACTATTTTTATGTAAAGCCGTACAAAAGTCGGTATTTTAGAATAATTTTATTGTAGTACCCACTTATTGCCGCACTATTTCGTTTATTGCACTGTCTTTTAAAATAAGTGTGACTGACGCGTATTGTATTTTTTTAACTATAGTAAACAGAGAAAGATTTTTGTTGATTAACATAGATTTTGGTTATTACAAAAAGTTAGAAAATAAATTATTACTTAGTTTTTAAAAATAACTATTTAAACTCTTGAACAGATTGTTTATAGGCCAGAAATAATTTTGTATTAATACTAATACCATAGAAACTTAAATCTTTTAAAAAAAATCATATTACGTGAATTTAGTAAAATAAGTAGAATTCGGTTCTGGCACTCGCCGGCCGCTGCCGCGGCACGCTCGCTTCGCTCGCTCGGCTCGTGCGTTGTGGTCGCAGTTCTAACCTAACCTAACCAAACATTGGAAAATAAATGATTATTATAATTATTTAACTTCTTTATTATTATTGGACTTTCATGCATGAACCCAAAGTAATGATATACACGTACTTAATAGCTTACTACTTTCTTCTAAAATGATCTTTTTTCATACGTTTTTTGTTAAACTATAGTAAACTGAGAAAGATTTTTGTTGATTTACATAGATTTTGGTTAATAAAATATTTACCAAGCAATGCATTTTGTCAAATGTTATTTTTGCTTTACGTTGTTTTGCCATCTAACATGTTTATAAAATAATCAATTTGTAAATTTATGTTTTAGCGTAATAATTATTTTTTTTGTAAATATATTGTCTAATGAGTAGTTTATTAAACAATAGTTTGTAAAATGATACATTTATCAAATATAGTTTTGACAAATGTTGTTTTTCAAATGAAAATTTATTATTTGTTTTTTGTCAAATAATCGGACACCAAGATAGATTTACTGTTCAACCAATACGACGAGGTACAATTGAAATTAGAGTGCATAACTGACAATTTTGATGCTCAGATTTCAGAACGAAACGAGTTCGAGTCGCAATATTATAAATCTGTTGCCAAAGCACAAGACATCTTGTCTAACTTCGCAAAAGTAGGAGAACAAAGCGAGGGAAGTACTCGTTCTAGTAACCACAAGCTAGTTAAACTACCCACTATACAACTGCCAAAGTTTAGTGGTTCATATGATAATTGGTTGGAGTTTCACGATACCTTTAATAGTCTCATTCATTCTAATTGCGAGATAGATGAAATTAATAAATTCCACTACTTGAGAGCTTCATTGGAAGGGTCGGCAGCTGTGGTAATCCAATCAATCGAGTTCTCTGCATCTAACTATTCTGTGGCATGGAAGCTTCTTTGTGAAAGGTACGACAACAAGCGGTTGTTAATTCAAAACCATGTTTCTGCGTTATTTAATATCGAGCCTATCACAAAGGAGTCTTCAGCCGTGTTTAAACAAACTATAGATTCAATAAATAAAAATTTGCGAGCGTTAGAATCGTTAGGCGAACCTACCGAGCATTGGGACACCCTTCTTATTTACATTGTCACTAACAAATTGGATACTAAGACTTATCGAGAATGGGAGGAGGTCAAAGGTCGCTTAGATATGGACCAGCCTGTCACTTTAAAATGCTTCCTTACCTTTTTGCGAACTCGTGCTGATCTTATAGAAACTTTGGAGTTATCACGCTATACACAAAACACAAAATCCAATCAGACTGCTAAGACGAACAACACACAAAAAATAAGGGCTATGGTTTCAATACAAGACCACAATAACACTAATTCCGCCACTGCAAATCCAAATTTATGTCCGAAGTGTAACGGAGACCATATATTGAGCAATTGTTCTCAGTTTCTTGCGTTAAGCATTAACGCTCGATTACAGTTATTGCCTAGCTATAAGGTGTGTTATAATTGTTTCCGCGGTGGTCATTATGCTAACCATTGTAAAAAACCAGGTTGCAAGATTTGTAAACGGAGGCATAATACACTGATTCATTCAAATGATTTGAAACCGGTGATAAACACATCCTTGCGCACATCTACAGATAAACCTACGATTGCGTCAGCGCAGCCGCCGCCGACGGTCGCCGCGGGAGTTAAAAATAATGTTACGTTATCAGCGAGCATCGCCGCCCCGCACTCGACCGGCCAGGATGACGTCCTGTTATCTACTGCCTTACTTAAGTTATATGATGCGAATAACTGTGAACACATTGCACGCGCAGTCTTGGACAGTGGTAGTACATCTTGCCTTATGACGGAAAAAATGTATCGTCAATTAAATCTACCTATACAATGCGTAGATAAATCTATATTAGGCATCAATAACATCACGTCACACGTAGGTAAAATGTGCCGCGTATCAATGAAATCATTGAATGAAAACTTCGCGAGCAAGCTCCCATGTTTCATTTTACCATCTATCACAGATACCGTGCCATGTCGTCAGATAGATTTGTCACAACTTGACATACCTACTGACATTTGTTTAGCGGATCCTAATTTCCACACACCGTCCGCAGTGGACGTTATTATTGGCGCCGATGTGTTTTGGGATTTATTAGGAACCCAAAAAATCAAATTAGGTGACGGAAAGCCGATACTTTGTGAGACTAGGTTAGGATGGCTAGTTTCTGGTCCAATTAACAGCGGCTATGTATCGACTTCGTCACCACCAATTAAATGTCACTTCACAAAAATTAATGCTACGACTAGCGAGTTCCTTGTTGATGACACTCACAACCTACTCACACGGTTCTGGCAGCTCGACGAAGTATGCCCTAAGTCATCTACATATTCCTCAGAGGAGAAATTATGTGAGGAACATTTTGTGAAGAATACGACGCGCCTGGCTGACGGTCGTTTCTCAGTGAAAATACCACTAAAACAGAGTCCTGTTGTTTTAGGTGACTCATTACAGCGAGCTAAACATTGTTTTTTATCACTGGAGCGAAGAAATCAACGCCAGCCATCTTTTAATAAGTTGTACACCGATTTTATGATGGAATATCGACAACTAGGTCATATGTCCGAGTGTGAACAACTGGATGCGGATAAAAATGGATATTTTATCCCACATCACGGCGTATTGCGGGAAAGTAGCGCGACTACCAAATTGAGAGCGGTGTTCAATGCGAGTTGTCCTACTACTTCAGGTCTTTCTCTGAATAATATTCAGATGGTAGGGCCTACTGTTCAGGATGACCTTCTGTCTATTCTTCTCCGCTTCAGGCAACATAGATATATTTTAGCCGGAGATGTGGAGAAGATGTACCGCCAAGTTGCTGTACATCCGGAAGATAGACACCTGCAACAGATCCTGTGGCGTGATAATCCGTCTGATACCCTAAAGGTCTACCAGCTGAATACTGTGACGTATGGTACAGCCAGCGCTCCTTTTCTTGCAACCAGATGCCTAAAACAGATCGGATTGGAATGCGCTGATAAGAAAATATCTGAGATAATCATTCACGATTTTTACGTGGATGATTTACTCACCGGTGGAGATAGCATCGAGGAAGTTCAGCAAATACGCCAGAAGGTAACTGCTGCACTCGCCTCAGCTTGTATGCCATTGCGCAAGT
Source organism: Pectinophora gossypiella (assembly GCF_024362695.1). NCBI lineage: Eukaryota > Metazoa > Arthropoda > Insecta > Lepidoptera > Gelechiidae > Pectinophora > Pectinophora gossypiella. The sequence continues at coordinate 29,173 of NW_026063278.1, forward strand.
GGAAGTCAAACGAGCCTCAGCTGATGTCTGACGTCACTCGATCTTCCCTTGATCTAAATATCGGAGTTACTGAACCGAGCAAGACGTTAGGTTTAGGTTGGAAAACATGGTCTGATGAACTATGTTTCCCCATCAGTACTGCGCACTGCAATGGCACTACAAAGCGTGATATGTTATCGGTCATCGCACAGATATTTGACCCGTTAGGGCTTCTTGCTCCGTGTGTCATTCTCATGAAAATGTTACTACAGAAGCTGTGGTTACAGAAACTGTCATGGGATGATCAGTTGTCACCGGAGATCGTCAAGTGTTGGTCGGAAATCCTTGCCAGTCTGCCGGCTCTCAACAGCGTTCGCATTCCACGAGCTGTAATTTGTGATGGGTGCAGAGCAATGGAATTGCACATTTTCACAGACGCCTCCGAACGTGCTTACGGCGGGTGTTTATACGTTCGCACTGTTAATGAAGACGGAGAGGTGTTAGTGCGGTTACTAGTGGCTAAAAGTCGTGTTGCTCCCATCAAACCCACAACTATACCTAGGCTTGAGCTTTGCGGCGCATTAGTAGGAGTTCGCCTATACGAAAAGGTCATCAATTCTCTCCGAGCGCAAGTCAAACATACTACTTTCTGGACCGATTCTACGATTATTTTAGGGTGGCTCAAGATGCTCCCTAGCAAACTGCAGCCATTCGTGCGAAATCGTATCGCAGAAATATTAGAGAAGACTGGAAACTCTACTTGGAGGCATGTGCCGACTGATGAGAATCCTGCTGATCACATCTCTCGTGGAGTAGACGCTAGTTTGATCCAGTCTCTGGATGTGTGGTGGTCAGGCCCACTGTTTTTAAGGAAAAATCCATCAGAATGGCCTTCTCATCCTGTTACTAAACAGACATTGCCCGAAATGCGGCCTGAAGTTTCCCTACACACTGCCATTCGCGAAAACCCCCTTATTGATGGCTTTATTGATTTTGAGCGATTCTCGAATCTCTCGAGACTTAAACGTACTGTGGCTTATGTCTTACGTTTTATTAAGAAACTCAAAAGGCAGTCTGTTCCAACCATTTATTTAAGCGAAACCGAACTGCAGTCAGCCCTGGATCTCATTGTGAGAACATCTCAGCGTGACTCGTTCAGTGAGTATAACTTATTATTGGCAAAACAAAATTTGCCCAAAAAGAGTCCCCTTTTAAAATTTAATGTTTTTCTAGACGACAATAATTTAATGCGTGTTGGAGGTCGTCTAGATAACTCCACCTTTTCATATGAAAAAAAGCACCCTTTGATTATACAGTCCTCTCATCATTTTACAAAATTATTAGTTAACTCTGAACACAAAAGATTGATGCACGCAGGACCCCAATTGTTGTTAGCTTCTATTAGAGAAGCGTACTGGCCTATAGGAGGTCGTAACCTAGTGAAGTCTTGTTACCGCAATTGTGTTCAGTGTAGTCGCCTGAAGGGTAAAGTAGTTACTCCATTGATGGGAAGTCTACCGCAGTCTCGACTCTTACAAGGAAGCTACCCGTTCGAAACTGTAGGAGTGGATTACGCCGGCCCCATGACTGCTGCCAGTCGTCAAGGTTGTGGCTGCAAGCTCGTGAAAGTTTACGTTGCCATTTTCATATGTTTTACGACCAAGGCAATTCATTTAGAGTTGGTAGGTGATTTAACTAGCAACAGCTACATTCTGGCATTGCGGAGATTTATGTCTCGTAGAGGAAAGCCCCGTAACATTTACTCGGACAATGGTACCTCGTTTGTAGGCGCGTATAATGAACTTTCGAAATTTTTAAAGGCCAATTGCGATTCCGTATCAGAAAGCCTAGCCGATGAAGGAGTTTCCTTCCATTTTATCCCTGCCTATGCTCCTCACTTCGGTGGTCTGAGGGAAGCGGGTGTTAAGTCCACTAAATATCACTTAGTCAGAGTGTTGGGCAATTGTAACTTAACCTACGAGGAGTTTAACACTACCCTAACACAGATTGAGGCAATATTGAACTCGCGTCCACTTACACCACTATCGTCGGATCCTGGAGACTTGATGCCTTTGACTCCTGGCCACTTCCTCATTGGACGACCGTTGACTTCTCTTCCGACTTCGAGTTACCAAGACGGTTCGACGAATTACTTAACTCGTTTCCAGCGCGTCGAACAACTTCGTCAGAGCTTCTGGAACAGATGGAGCAAGGAGTATATTTCAGAGCTCCAACAGCGCTCGAAATGGCGATCTCGCACAGACATGCTAAAATTGGATGCCCACTACCTTTGAAGCCTTACCACTACCTTTGATTTGCCTTTGTTTGTTTGAAGTAATCTCTTGCGAAGAAAAGTGAATTTAATTAAAATAGGTTGAAGTAATAACAATGCTTAGCCAATTAATGTAGCCTTTACGCTGACTATACTTTTAGAAATAAGTACAAATTAACTAAAACAATGAATACCTACTATTCACTATGCAAATGATTAAAAAATTAGAAAATAAACTTAGTAAATTATATACTACGGTACTAACCTTTTCAGTGTATAAATTATCTTAATATACAACCTGAGTAAAGAGTGTTGGGTGGAAGACGAAGAACAATAAAGGTTTTACCACTTAAATGTCTTGTATTACTTCACTTGGTACCACTTTTGACCTCTGAACACCTTGACTTTGACTAGGTCATGAAGGTCACTTGATACCTATTCGTCAATCTTCCACTACTTAACTCGTATTCCACTTTTATCTTGAATATCTTCTGGTTTCCTTAAAATCCGGCTCGAAGGACCATGTGCGGGAATCTCAGGGGTTTTCAGCAATTAAAAGACAAAAAGAGCTTGAAAAGATGTAATGTGCGATGCACGATACAAAAAGATACTATAAGATAATACCTTACAATAAAAAGATGACGATAGGTATGAAGCAATATCGACATTTGTAAGCTTTGCTCTGCTAATTTGAATAGGCGCTTGCGTTACAAATTGTTAACAATTTTTATTTATCGACAGTCTGCAAGATACTTAGGCATCATAGTCGATCAAAGACTCAGTTGGCACCCACATATAGAACTGATAATGCTTAGACTCAGAAAGTGTATATGGATCTTTAAGTCTGTGGGCGTTCTTCCTATGGGATGACTGAAAACGCCGAACATACGTATGACGCGTTGTGTCGCGTAGTGCGCAGGCGGGCGAGCGCGCGGTCCCGGCGGTGGTTGGGATCCGACTGACTAGCGGGCGGCCCGCGCGCAGCGTTGCCAGCTCGGGCGGCGCGCGGTGTCTGAAGCCAGGAGTGGACTCAGGCATAGTGGCCACACTACTCCCCCACCGAGACCGTTACTACGGGCGATAGTAGTTCGGGAATGTAACATGACGGCCGGATCTAGTTACGACTGCTGGTCTTGTCTGGTCGATTTTCGGTGGTGGCTCTATAGTGTTTTTGTCTTCTCTTATGATGTACGCCGGTTTCAGGCGATCTATAGACACTGTAGTGGCCTTGTCTCGTATCAATATTTTAAATGTCTTCGGTCCTCTGTCTATAACTTTATAGGGTCCGGTATATGCTGGTTGAAGTGGTTTCCTCACTGTGTCATCTCTCAAAAATACTAACTCTGTGGTACTCATGTCTTTGAATACAAAAACTGACTTCTGCGTGTGGTGCGCCGTAGGAGCTGTTCTGAGCTTCGTAGCGAAATCGCGTATCCTGGATATGTAGTCAGACATGTCGACTAGGACGTCGTCTGTCGCGTTGAGGAATTGGTTAGGAAGACGGAGAGGCTCGCCGTAAAGAAGTTCTGCTGGTGAGGTTTGTATGTCTTGCTTCCAGGCACTACGTATCCCTAGTAGTACTAGAGGAAGAGACTCGGTCCAGTGCTGATCGGCGTGGCACATTATGGCTGTTTTAAGTTGCCGGTGGAAACGTTCTATGATGCCGTTGCAGGCCGGATGATAGGCTGTAGTCGTCTTGTGTTGCGAGCCGGTGAGTGCCGTCAGGGCTTTGAAATCAAATTGCCGGCCTCTATCTGTTGTGATGCTGCCGGGGCAACCGTAACGGGAAATCCATCCTGCCAAGAAGGCTTTGGCGACGGATTCGGCTGAGATGTCAGAGAGTGGAATGACCTCAGGCCACCGCGTAAATCTATCGATGGCGGTGAGGGCATACCGATAGCCATTTGACATCGGGAGAGGGCCAATTAAGTCGATGTGAACCTTGATGAATCTGGCTGGTGGCAACGTGTAGTTACCAATTGGTGATGAAACGTGGCGAGTTATTTTAGCACGTTGGCATTCTTGGCAGGCTTTGCTCCAATCCCGACAGTTCTTTCTCATCAATGGCCACACAAATCTCTCCGCAATAAGTTTTGTTGTGGCATTGGGTCCGGGATGACTTAAGGAGTGCATAGCGTCGAACACTTGTCGTCTCATGGACTTCACGACGAATGGTCTTGTGTACGGAGTGCTGACGTCGCAGTAGAGTGGTAAGTTGACATCAGGTAAGTTTACTTTTTGCAGGTTAAGGGAAGATCCTCCTTGCAGTAGTTGCTGTAGCTCCGTGTCTTCGTTTTGTGCTTTGGCCAGGCTTTCAATTTTAATTCAATTTCAATTTTAATGAAAATAGCACCCCCTTGCGAGGAGTCGGTATTACGTATGTTTTGGACGACTCATTGGCGGAATCGTCTGCCACCCAGCCAGCCAGCATGGAGCTGTGTAGCTCTGCTGGCACCGCCCCCCCTAGCAACACGGCGCTCAACATCGCAGCGGAGTACAGGGAGCCCGAGCCTGACTTATCTACGGAACTGCGTCAGTTCTGTGCGGAGATGCGGCAGACTCGGGAGGAGTTCCGCGCGTTCCGTCAGGAGATGCTAGAAATGCGAGCCCTAGTGTCTTCCTGCGATGCGCGCCTCACCAAGCTGGAGGCGAGAGTCGACGAGTTGGAGCAGCGCGCAACTGGTGGCAGTGAGGTAGGCCACGGGGACGTCATTTGCATGCTGGAGGCGACAGTCGCTCAGCTGCAGCAGGATCTCGATGATCGTGACCAGGAGATGCTTCAAAACGACATTGAAATCTCTGGCGTGCCGGAGGAGAGCGGAGAAAACGTCACCCACTTGGTTGCGGCGTGTGCCGCGAAGCTGGGTATGACGTTTGATGATCGCGAGATTGTCAGCTGCATGCGGGTGGGAGGGGTGCGCGCGGATAGCGGAGGCGTCCCTCGCCCGCGCAACATCGCTGTGCGACTCGCGCGCCGCACAGCGCGCGACCAGTTCTTGCGTGCCGCACGTGTGCGCCGCACCCTCACCACGGAAGGAATGGGACTTCGCAGCGAACCTCGTCGAGTATATGTCAACGAGCGTCTAACAAAACGCAACCGCTCGTTATTCGGCCGGGCACGAATGTTAGCCAGCGGCCTAAATTGGCGGTTTGTATGGACGCGGGACGGCAGAATCTTTACTCGTCGAGACCAAGGGGACCCTGTCAATCGGATTAGATCAGAAAAGGATCTCGACAGTGTTTTTGGGTCAGCACAAGTTCGTCCCGCTCCCGCAGCTGCCGGGAGAAATATACCGGTTGCTGCTGTCTAACACAAATGTACCCATGATCGCTGTTAGGTTAATAATATGTAGCTCGCTTTGTTGGTATGTTTCTATGTATGTCATAACATTGATGTTGCTCGACTTACGGCTTGGTCACATGTGGTGGAACTCGGTAATTATCACATTGACATTACGTATATATTTAGTGTATGATAAGATATATAAATATATTATAGCTAAACAACTATATAAGATAATTATATTATATATTTATACTACACTGCCTATCATTTCATTAATATCGCTACACTATGTAAAATTACATTATTATTATTTATACTCATGTTTAGACAATATACTACACAAACACAAATTTACACATATCATACACAAATATTTCTCCTCTATAGTAAAACATTACTATGCGATTAATAAATGTAATTATATAATAGGAATCTTTTATAATACATATCATCTAATTTTGAATAAATTGAATTACGATATAATGATTAAATATATTAATAATATTCAATATTAAGCGTAGACTTAAAGTTGGCTTATTTAATGCTGGCTCATTGGGAACGGGACACGATGAGTTTCTTGTGGCGATGGACCGTCACGACGTGGACGTGATGGCCATTAATGAGACCTGGATACGAGAAGGCCAGGAGGGACGTGCCCCCGCCGTGCCGGGATACCGGCTGCGGAACACACCGCGCCCACCTGGGCGCCGAAAGCGTGGTGGTGGCGTCGGCTTTTATATCCGACGAGGTGTCACGGCACGGGTGCTCGCCCATCCACAGACCCTTCCAATTGAGCAAATGTGGCTCGGGATCACGATTGGTGGCTGTAAGCTGGTGATAGGAACAGCATACAGGCCGGACTGGGTAACTGAGGACTCACTGTTAGACGCTCTGTCTACGTCTTTGGAGACATTTTCCTGGTGTAGTAATGTTGTGATTCTGGGCGATTTTAACATCAACGTCGTGGAGACATCGCTTGCTAGTGTAAGGAAGCTCAATGAATTTTTGGCATGCTTTAAGCTCCGACAACTTGTCACTGAGTATACACATTTTACTGATCACAGCCAAACGTTGATAGACCTTGTGTGTACGGACATAAAGGGTTGCACAACGACCGTGGACTACATACCTGACCTAGGCAGGCATGCCTTCATCACATGTCACCTGAACGTACCAAAATTCAAACCCTCCCCTATCCAGGTTACACGTCGGCTGCTGATGGACATGGACAGGGACAGTTTCGGGGAACACCTTGCCGCGTTGGACTGGGAAAGCATCCGGTCTGCTTCTGATGTAAATACCATGGTATCGATGTTCAATGCAACTATGACCTCGCTTTTTGACCTACATGCTCCTCTTAAAACATTCATAGTAAGACACCGTCAATATCCGTGGATTACATATAACATCAAAATGATGATGAAGAAGCGCGACCAAGCGCACTCCCGAGCCCGTTTAAGTGGTAGTGATTCCCATAAGGAACATTACAGAGATTTAAGGCGTACTGTAGGGGAGGCACTCATAAGCGAGAAACAGGCATATTACGATTACTACGTAAATAAGAATATTAATGACCCACGCACTCTCTGGTCACATGTGAAAAAGAATGTCAGAATTAAATCTAAAAATGAACTTCCCACAAATATTTTCAATGACCCAGAAGTAATAAACAATCATTTTTTGGATGTGCCGGGCTCAGGAGACGTGCCGGTATCGAATATTAAGTTTTTTGAAGAGCAGTGCAGTGTTTCCTCTACATTTACGCTTAGTCTTGTTACTGAAAATGACATGCTTAGGGAATTACACGCCCTTAGTTCAAACGCCATCGGTGTGGACGGCATATCTCTGGATATGTTGACATTAACACTTCCCGAAACGGCGTCTGTGCTAACATCAATCGTGAACCGATCTCTTGAGACTAGCACTTTTCCCAAAATGTGGCAAAGTGCGGTCGTTAAACCCCTGCCAAAAAATTCATGTCCAGCTACCCTAAAAGATTTGCGTCCGATCAGCATACTACCATGCGCATCAAAAATTTTAGAAAAAATAGTAGCCAAGCAGATGAGAACTTTTCTGGAGCAGAATGGTGTACTTCCGGTTAAACAGTCAGGCTTTAGAAAATCGTACAGCACTACTACTGCTTTGCTGAGTGTCGTTGACGATATTTTAGCTGCTCAGGACAATGGGCAGGGTACACTGTTGGCTCTGCTGGACTTTAGTAGAGCTTTTGACTGTATACACGTCCCTCTGCTACTGGCAAAGCTAAAATACTACGGTTTCAGTCCCACCGCCATCGCCTGGTTTAGCAGTTACTTTGAGTATCGCAATCAGTATGTGGAACTCCAGAATGAGTCTGGAAGGTCAAAGTTCTCACAACCCAAGTCCGTTACACGAGGAGTCCCGCAGGGCTCAATTTTGGGGCCTCTGCTTTTCATCGTTTATAGCGCCGATGTCGTGACGCACATTCAGCATTGCAAGTACCACCTTTACGCGGATGACTTGCAACTTTACATAGCTTGTAAGCCTTGTGATGTTCAATCCACGGTAGCCAAACTCAATGATGACCTTGAGCGCATTACATGTTGGTCGGAGTCTAATTCGTTGGTGTTGAATGGAAGTAAAACTAAGTACATGATACTAGGCTCAACACATCAGGTGAATAGCATATCAAACCATGGGGCGAATGTAGTCATCCGTAACGAAACTGTAGAACGAGTTACTGAAGCTAAGAATCTGGGACTAGTCATGGATGATAATTTGAGATTCGAAAAACATGTAATAAACACAACGGCGAATTGCTTCTATCGTCTCAGAATATTATATCAGATCAGGCAATACATCAACACAGATACACGTATTAAACTATGTGACTCTCTTATCTTATCTAAATTTAATTACATGGATGTAGTATATGGCCCGCGACTTCTTGTACGTACACAAAAGCTAATCCAGAGAGTACAAAACGCCTGCGCAAGATTTTGTTTTAATATTCCGCCCCGCACACACGTCACTCCGTTTCTGAATAAGGCAAATATATTGAAAATGAACGCGCGCAGGCATTTACATCTAGCGACGCTGTTATTCGGTGTTGTACACAGTGGAATGCCGCCTTATCTCGCTGATAAACTGGTATGGTCACGTGACGTGAAGTCGTTTAAAACTCGCTCGACGTACTACTCACTGGCCGTGCCGCGCCATCGTACCGTCGCCTTCCGTGGGAGTTTCAGATTCGCTGCATCGAAGTGCTGGAACGATCTGCCGCCACCGCTTCGTAGTCTGAAAACGATTCATAACCTTAGATTCCACTTGAAAAAACATCTTTTACTAGCTCAAAAAAGTTATCTGTGACAGAATTTTTACTTTACTTTCAACTTACCTCATAGGATCAGACACGAAAGCATGGCGGAGTCTTGTAGGCAGCGCGGATGCGACGATACCACGTGGGCGGTTTATACTTTTCTTTTTTCCTGTCACTAACATTTATTGCATTCACACTTCACACTGCAACCAACCACCCACTATTTATTTTATGTCTAAGTATTTGCTGTTATCACTTATCATTTGTTATGTCATCTCTATATCAATATACGTTTATAATATTTATGAACCCATATGAAGTCAAGTAGGTATGTTACTATTTTATTTTATTATTCACCAACAACATTTAAAAAGCGAATGCGTAATTATCGCAGGTACCTAACGTGCCTTCCCGGCGGCGGCGGGTGACTGGAGATCGACACAATAACAACATGATTAAGTACTCTGTCTGTCTCCTGCGGCCGACCGGTGCAACGCACGAACACACTCACATACACACACCTATTTATTTACTGATGACCCATATCTATTTGTTCGTATTATTTTATGATATTTTTATGTTTATGGTAAATCGTATTAATGTGTATTTATTGTAATTGTTATAATTTTGTAATACTAAATAATTATATGTAAGTAAGTAAGTAAGTTTAAGTAGTATGTATCTATGTACATATATATACCGTGATGTCCGTGGCCTCACTCGGCAGGGCCCGCAGAATACCAGCGTCGTGGCTCACGCCGCGACTTATGCTGAGCGAGGTCCTTTTATTCCGGACTCCACCGCAGATGATCGGGCCGTCAGTGCGTTACATTTAGAATGCTTTGTTTTATTATTATTATTTTTTATGAATTTGGCTTGTTTTTCTTTTTGTTTTGGTATTTTTTTTTTAAGGTTTTTTTTTTTGTCTGTGTACTTTGATTTCCGTGTGGTTTCTTTCCTGTGTTAAATGTAATGTACCTGTCTGTCTGTGTCTGTGATGTCCGAAAATAATAAATGTTTCTTTCTTTCTTTCTTTCTTTCTTTCTTTCAAAATCTACGGCAGTCAGAGCGCAAATTCAGGACAAGGTGTCAGCCACGACGTTTTCACTACCTGATATGTGTCTTATATCAGTCGTGTATTGCGCAATGTAGTCTAAATGTCGGTATTGGCGCGGGGAGCATTTATCCCGGTTGGACTGGAAAGCGTGCGTGAGTGGTTTATGGTCCGTGTATATTGTAAAAACTCTGGCTTCAAGCATATGTCGAAAATACTGGATGGACTTGTAAATGGCGAGTAATTCTCTGTCATACGGGCTATACTTTTTTTGTGCCGGGGTAAGCTTGCGTGAGAAAAAGGCCAGGGGCTGCCAAGAGTCTCCTTGTCGCTGTTGCAATACTCCTCCTATAGCCGAATCTGAAGCGTCGGTTACTAATGCCATGTTTGCTTTGCAGTCTGGATGTGCTAGGATTGCTGCTTGGCAGAGTTCCCGTTTGCAGGCTTCAAATGCGCGCCTTTCGTCGTCCGTCATTGAAATTGGCTGTGAGTTTTTAGTCGTGCCTTTTAGCAGCTCGTTTAATGGTGCCTGGACTTCTGCAGAGCGAGGTATAAAACGGTGGTAAAAATTAAGCATGCCCAAGAATCTCCTCAATTCCTTGACGGTTCTGGGCTCGGGGAAACATCTGATCGCTTCAATTTTATCCTCCACCGGCTTAATCCCCTCGGCGGAGACGTGGTAGCCGAGAAATGTGATCTCCTTTTCTCCTAGGCTGCACTTTGCAGAGTTCAGGAGTACGCCGTATTGGTCCAAGCGGTTGAATAACTGCCGGAGGTGGTCTTCGTGTTCTTCCGGGTTTCTCGAAAAGACCAGAATGTCGTCCAGGTAACCGTAACAAAAGTCGAGGTCTCTAATGACTTCATCTATAAATCTCTGGAATGTCTGTCCAGCGTTCCTGAGCCCAAAAGTCATCATAGGAAACTCGTACAGTCCAAAGGGTGTAGTAATGGCTGTTTTGGGGATGTCTGGGCCATACACCGGAATCTGATTATATGCTTTGACTAAGTCGATTTTTGAAAAGATTTTGGCTCCAGCGAGGTTCAAATTAAAGTCGTGGATGTACTTAATTGGGTAATTATCCGGAACGGTTCGCGCGTTGAGTGAGCGGTAATCTCCACAGGGCCTCCACTGGTTTTCATTCTTCGGCGCAAGATGTAACGGTGACGACCAGGGGCTATCTGATGGTCGTGCTGTTTCGTTTTTTATCATCTCTTCAAACTCTCGTTTGGCTATTTGAAGTTTGTCTGGAGCTAATCTTCTTGGTTTGCACGTCACTGGCGGTCCTGGCGTCGTTTTTATGTAATGGACTGTGTTGTGTTTGCGGGTTCTTGGCGTTCCTGAAGGCCTCGTTATGTTTGGAAATTCTTGCAGGATCTCGTGATATTTCGAGTTTGAGGTGGTCCGTGAATTGGTCTTGATGGAAGAAATCGCTTCTGAAGGGTCCACGGGCGAGGCAGCTGTGGCGAGTGAAGTGAGTCCATCGACGAGACGATGACGTCGGCAGTCTACCAGTAAATTATAATGGGAGAGGAAGTCGACGCCGATGATCGGTCTCGTCACTTTTGCTATGACGAATCTCCAAGGGAATTCACGGCGTAAACCTAGATTCAGCGAAAGATGTGCGTGACCGTAGGTTGGGATTACGGATCCATTGGCCGCGTAGAGGTTGTAGCCCGTCGGGTTCCTGGGAAACTTCGACATATTTCGAGGTAGAACGCAAAGGTCTGATCCGGTGTCCACTAAGAATTGTGTCTTGGTCCTGCGATCTGTCACGAATAGGCGGCCAGTGGTGGAGGGGCAGTCGCTGGCCGCTACTGCCGGCTGCCCTCGGTGTTTTTTGCATGGTAACTGCATGGGGTGGTGCATCTGTTAGCTTTTGCTCCAAATTTGCGATGATAAAAGCATATGCGTGGCTTGGAAGAGGATCTGTCTCGAGACGAGCTTCTGCCGCGGAATCGTGAGCGACGGAACTGTGGGCGTTCTTGAGCAGTCAATTGAGCGACGCATCTGGTTAGCTCCGCGATTTGTTTTGTCATTTCCTGCATGTAGGGTGGCATTACATTACTGCCACTAGTACTTGCGGCTGCGACGGTAGGGGTTGCGTTGCTCCCACTTGATGCGGCGAAGACGGATGAAGTTGGTGGAGCTAGTTCGAAGATCTTGTCTGCTAGTTCTGCGACTTTTTCCAGTGAAGTGTCGGTCTGCGTGGCAACGATTGTCTGAATGTTATGCGGTAAGCGGCTGGACCAAATCGTGCGCAGGAAGTCTTCTGGTACGGTAGGACCTGCCAAGCTTTGTAGATGGCGGAGAAACTGTGATGGTTTTCGCTCGCCCAGCTCTTCGTGAACTAACAGCTGTTTCACTTTTTTCTCCTGCGATGCTGAGAGTCGTTTTATAATTTCTGATTTAAGCTTGTCGTATTTTCCTGTTGCAGGTGGTGAGCTGATGACATCGATGACCTCGGCGGTGTACTGGTTGCCAAGCTGCGAAATCACGTGGTAGAACTTCGTGGAGTCCTCCGTATTTTTTGCGAGGACGAATTGCGCCTCTAGTTGTGCGAACCATACGTCGGGTCTGTTGGGCCAAAACTCCGGAACTTTTACTGAGACACGACAGAGGGCCCCATTTCCTGAGTCCGTCTCTGTCGGCGGTGTAATATACGCGTCTTTGTCTTCGCTCATTTCGGTTTGTTGCACTGCTGCTGCTATTCACTGTTTGTGCGACTTACGATTTGCGTTTTTTTTTATTTGTCCTTGTCGGGGTCACCACTATGTGGGCGTTCTTCCTATGGGATGACTGAAAACGCCGAACATACGTATGACGCGTTGTGTCGCGTAGTGCGCAGGCGGGCGAGCGCGCGGTCCCGGCGGTGGTTGGGATCCGACTGACTAGCGGGCGGCCCGCGCGCAGCGTTGCCAGCTCGGGCGGCGCGCGGTGTCTGAAGCCAGGAGTGGACTCAGGCATAGTGGCCACAAGTCCTTAAGACATGTCATGACGCAGGCTTTACTAAATAAAATCTACATAGCACTTGCACAATCAGTAACAACATACTGTATCCCTGTTTGGGGTGGAGCCGCAAAATCGCACTTAAAGCAATTAGAAATTGCACAACGATCTCTACTAAAGGTTATGTACTTCAAACCATTCAGATTTACTACTGACATATTGTATCGAACAAGTAACCTTCTATCGGTCCGAAAACTGTATATTCTCAATCTAATCCTAAATCTACAAAAATGTTTGCCGTTTAAAACCACTATTCAGAATAGAAGAAGACATGATCTTGTAGCTCCAACACGCCCTGTCCGTACAGTCTTTGCTCAGAGGCAATATACAACACAATCTGCTTATATTTATAATAAACTTAATCGCTCACTGGAATTATACCCCATGCAATTATATCACTGTAAGATTACCTTAACGCAATGGCTGAGCACCCTCACTTATGAAGAAACTGAAGATATTCTAACTAGAATAACATAACGTCTGTCTATCCTGTATACCTGCATGTGGCAAACTCTGATCCGATCCCTAGGAACCTTGTGTCTTCGTAGGGCATGCACACACACACACACACACACAAACACACACACATACACACACACACACACACACACTTACACACACACACACACACACTTACACACACACACACACACACACACACACACACATACACACACATACACACACACACACACACACATACACACACATACACACACACACACACACACACACGATCTACACACAAACACACACGCAGTTTAGAAATTTTACTTTTAAGTATTAAGTAAGTTATTTTATTACCTTTTCGTTTTTATAAAGTGGGCTAGGAGGAAGTTGCGAGTCTTTCCCAACACAAGTAAATTATTTTACTTACTGGGAAGGCTTATTTTAAGTCTTACAATGTAATTAAGCAAATAAATGCCTTTTTCATTTTTTTTCATTTCAGGTAATTATTATTTTTATTATATCTCTCCTATGGTGTGTAAATTTAGAATTTCATTAATATTATTACCTAAATATTTTACCTTTGTTTTATTAAATTCCATACGTATTCGATCGGGTTCAGGTCACAATGGTAGGGGGGTAAACGGACGACTTCATGGCCATGTTGTTTGAATAATTCATCAACAACATATTTCTTCGACGGCACCGTATCCACCGTTGTCCTGGCGCAGCGGGCAAGAAATGTAGCTGGGATATTATCAGGCCCTGCGGACTTGTTAACGTCCAGACGCTTGAGAAGACCATGTACTTGTGACTCGGTAACTTCAATTGTGTGGATGTCACAAGGAGTGCCTGGAATATCGTTATTGATCACGGCTATGGCTGACACTAAGCGTGAGCTGTTACATTGGAATGTAGAAGAAAAGTATGAAGAGAACAGCTCACTAATACCTTCACCATTGTTACTGGTAATGGGACCATACGTCATAGCGGCTGGATACGAGCTACTGTTGCGCTTACTTTTAAGGTAAGACCAAAACTGTTTGGGGTTTTTGGCTATGGCTTCTTCAACAGAACTTATGTACTTCTTGTAACAGAGACCTTCGTTCAATTTCACCCTATCTCGTAGTAGAAGAAACGTATTTTCATCAGACTTGTTTCCATAAGTTCTGTATTTAACAAAAAACTTAAACTTTTCTTTAATTATTTTAATAAGGTAATTACTATACCAAGGTGGAAAAGCACGACGCCTGGTAAGTCTAGTAGGGATAAACCTATCTCTGAGTTCGTATATTATTTCATAAAACTTGGCAACCGCACTTTCAACCGAAATTTGACTTAAAATGGTTGACCAATCGATCTCGGAGAGATGACTACATAGATTATCGTAGTCCCCCTTGTGATAAGAAAAAATGGTACGCTTAGGTGTTGCAAGCGGGTCCAAATCTACAAAACAGGGAGTAACAAGTAAAGTTTTATGGTGGATATCCACAGGAACAGCCAGAGAATCAGGACATTCAAAAACCGATACCGTATCAGTGCAAAGCACTAGATCTAATATAACACCCCGATCATTTAGAATTCCATTATACTGTAATAAGTTGCAATCGTATATTGAATCAATAAAGTCCGAAAAAGTTTGATTTTCTATCGAAAAAGATGGTTGAAATCCGACATCTGAGGACAACCAACTGATGCCAGGCATATTAAAATCACCAATAATTAAGAATTTATCAATGTTAAACGACTCAATCAAGCATTTGGTGTTGCTGAGAAAATTTGTGAGTTGAGTAGAAAAAGAGTTACCCAAATTTTGCTCAATTAAGTACAATACACATATATGCAGATTAACAGTCGTCCTAACACTAGAGCCACGCATCACAACCGTAACCCATAAGTCTTCCGCACTAGAACACCAATCAAGATGGCAGGAAGCCGATAAGTCACGGCGCACCGCTATTATCACCCCACCGCCAAATTTTTGCTGAGTCAGCTGATAGTTACGGTCCCGACGAAAGACAATATACCTGTCGTCGAAAAGCTCCGAGTCCTGAATGCTGTCGAGCAACCAAGTCTCCGTTAAAACTAATATAGCGTAGTTCGTAGCAGCAATGTTTCGCGAGAAAGTGCTAGTTTTTGTACGTAATCCTCTGCAATTCTGATAATAAATGTCACACATTGTGAACTGGTAATACTATAAGCAATGTAGCCACAAAAATAGTGCATTCACGTTCCCCTTTAACCGCAGAAGATCTACATATAAACAAAATATTCCATAATATAGTAAGCAGCATGAAATAACGCACCGAAGTATATAGAGGCAGACAATAAGTAGTAATACGCATCAATGTGAATGATAAGCAGCATAAGAACAAGAAGTAAGCAAGCACCAGACTAATGAGACAGCAGTTGATCATAGCTAAGTTAGCAAGCAAGGCTAAATACATTATCGCATTTTCTCCAAGTCTTGCGAGTTCTTGATAGCAATGACCTTTGAGTGATCGTCCTTTCGGGCAAAAATTTTTGCGTTTTTTACCCACACGTACTGGTAGTCATGTATCTGCTTCAGTTTCTTAGCCTCATTTAAAAGCAGTTTGTTCTGTACCGTAAGATGGTCATTGACATAAATTTGGTTCCCGCCATCCAGTCCAATGTCAGAGGGGCGGAGATTTTTAAAAGCACGCGCCGCAGCAACAAAGTCTTCCTTGGCGTAGCGGTTGATGAACGAAACTATGATGGGCTTAGCCTTATCACTTATTGAAGGTACGCGCGCAACAAAGTTGATGTTATGTTTCGAAACGGGATATGCTACTTTAGAGCCAATCTTTGCTACGATTTCAAACAGGTTCTCACGATCCTTCATTGGGACCCCCTTGATCTCGACGTTGTTGAGTCGTGCCCACTGATTCTTCTCGTTAAGATCGCTCTCAAGTTGCAGGACGCGAGCCTCAAGCTTAGTAACAGCATCCCGAGCGCCATCCATAGTCTTAACCTTCGCTTCTAAGACACCAACCCGATCAGAGAGATCCGTCAGCGACGAATTAATTTTGCCAATGTCGTTTCTAATTTCCTGGATACCAGTAATAACCTCGGGTAGCGGGATCAGAGTACGCTTGATGAGCACAAGCTCGCGCATGACCTCCTCCAGCGTAACGGCGGCTTGCGGCGCAGAGGGGACAGAAGCCACATCGGTCACAGAAACTCCTGTTCCCTCAGCACTGGCAGGCACAGTTGGCTTCGGCGTCGCAACCTTGCAGTCCGGACACCTCCATGCAGACTGCCGCTCGAGACCAAGTTTACGCCAACCTTTTTTTTCGTTATTCCGGAACACGGGAAGTCAAAACAATTATTGCACGCACAGCATTGGATAAAATCCCGTACATCAGCGCCACATCTGCCACACACCACCATCTCGGCGAACTGAAGTGAAGTCCAAATTAGTGCCGCCTCCAGAGATTCTAGAGTCCAACCTTGTGACGCCTCTAACGCAGTGTGCCCCGATAGCGATGAGTAATTTCGCGTCGCTGCGTTCAACGATGCTAGCGCAGCGGGCAAGCGGTCGCCTCACACATGCGCTGCTGTCAGTTCGAATCTCCGATCTCGCAGGCGACTTTTTCCAACTTTAAATTATTCAAAAATTAATTGAAGCACTCACCACTGCTGCAATTCGTCCAATATGTCACTCAACACAAACCAGTCCTCCAAGTGTAAAGGAGAGATCCGATCAAGCTGCAAAATGGCCGCTGGCTTCAATGGTAAGTATCTCACGAGGAACAAGGAGCCACCGAGTACACCGGAGTCGCCGTACAACCACCGAGTCCGAGTGAGAGGTCCGACACGAATGAATATGGCCGCCGTCTTCAATGGGAAGCTCCTCAAGATAAACAAGGAGGCACCGATAATACGTCAAATAACGCAACTAGAGTAACAATCGCAAAGTAAGCAAGGTAAATTGCCGAAAAAAAACGTAGTACGTCCGCTCTCGTCAAAGTTCGAGTTAAGAGTGAAGACATAACCTGGATCGCATTTGGTGTTGTCCAGAATGCACAATAAAAAGTCGTAAACCACGCTGTGATGATAAACCTATAAGACAACAGTGTAATGGAACACCAATAAATATTCAGGAATTTGCAGGGGATTTGGACATTGCTGGAGGTACTAATGACGCATCCAACGGAATTTCTACGCCTAAATCGAATTTAGAGACCGCTAAAAGCAAAAGCTCAGATTTTTTTTTTTTTTTTTTTTTTTTTTTTTTTTTTTTTTTTTTTTTTTTGACGTGACTTATTGTAGATTTGCCGCAGATGGCATTAACTACTTGGCCGGACAAATGGGGAGCGCTGAAGGCTCTCACCCGGTACAACGTTTAAGACAACAGGCCTGAGGGTGCCCAGTTGGGCGCGAACCTCGGCTCAGGGCGTCGTCTGAGAGGAAGAATATTTGAAAGAATTAATTGACCCTAGTGGGTCGATAGCGATAAGCGCTGAATGAGGGAAATCGTCGACCACGCCGGCGGGGTCGGTATCGGGGTCCTGAAGTGTTTGGTGTCGCGAGCTGATTGGCTGCCTCTATGGCTAGAGTAATCAGGTCGTCGGGATCGTATATTACGTCCTTCGGACGCCGATACTTTTCAGTACCGTCCCTAAGCGGGATGTATTCGGAAGCCGCAACTACCAGGGGATTTGGGTGGTGCGGAGCAGAATCGAAAAAACGTTTGGAAGCTAATTTGAGCCATTGGGCAATGGTTGGCAGACCTAGGTCAATGTGCAGATTTTCATTGCGAAGGAACCACGGAGCTCCCGTGGCTTTCCGCATGAAACGATTTTGTATTACCTGTAGACGGTGGATTTGAGAGGGACTCGCATGAGCGAAAACTACCCCTGCATAGGTCATGATCGGACGGATGCAAGTCGTGTAGATTTTGACCTTATTCCTAAGGGACAATTTACTTCGCTTGTTAAGGAGACAATGAAGACGGCCCATTACAAACGCGGCGCGATCGCGCACACGTTTGATATGGGCCTTAAAAGTAAGACGTCTATCTAAGACTACGCCGAGATATTTGACTTGCTCCTCCCAAGGGATCGGCTTGCCAAACATCTTAATGATTTTAAGTTGACGGCGTGACCGTGGGGTGTTATAATAGCCCTTTGAAAAGTACACCGCTGCACTTTTCTCCGGGTTTACCTCGATTCTCCATTTGCGAAACCACTTGCCCAAGGCATTGGCCGCGCGTTGGAGGATTCCGGTCATCATAACTCGACCACGGCACGAAGAATAGATGGCTGTATCATCCGCAAATAAAGCTAATTCGGTATTAGGGGATTTGGGAATGTCACTAGTATACAATGAAAATAGTAAAGGGGAGAGGACCGAGCCTTGTGGGACTCCGGCATGTATCGGGTGCGGTGACGAGAGCGTCCCTTCCACGCGGTAGCGAAAGGTTCGATTTGAGAGGAAGTCTCGTATGATGTGCACGAGACGGTCTGGCACTCCCAGTGAATAAAGCTTGTAGATCAAGCCGTTGTGCCAGACTTTGTCGAACGCTTTCGCCACATCGAAGAAGAGCGCTCCCGTAGCGACAAAAGCTCAGACACGTTACATCCCTCAACGTCATTTCCATGTAACTCGACTTCGGATTATATAAACAAATCAGTTCGTCACAGTCCAAAGACGACTTTACCTAATAATCTCATAGAGAAACCTACTCTTAACAATAGTTCATTAATGAAAAATGTGACGAAAAGGAAGAAACAAGTCAACATTTCCACTTCCAATTCTTTTCAGTCTTTGTCTACATCTGATGAGGAAACTGACTCTAACGGGAAAAATATTGAATCGTCTCTAAAATTTGTACTGACGAACAATAGCTACCGGGAGACAACATTTGATGTTTGCGAAGAACTGGAAAGAACCAAGGAAAAATTATTAGAAGCTGAAGAAAAATTGGTCATATGGGAAAAAGAAATTGATATTCTGATATCAGAGAACATGTTTAAGAATGTTATAAAAACTACTTTAATCAGTAAAGCTTATTATAAAGTAGGAGACTATCTTAAAGAAAATAATATTAAATGGATTACTTCAGCTCAACACAAGAAAGACAAGAATGTTTGCAATAAAAACTTGGCCCTAAAATACTGAATTTGAAATAACTTTGTAAGTGGATTAAAAAGGATTGTGAAACACTTGATGATATTTGAACAGTAGAGTACTTTTTTTTTATATCCAGGCGGAGGATTTTGAGCTTCTTTATATAAGTGGTGCATGCTCGCCTCGAAATGTTCGTGTACGCGGTGGCGTCCGGAAGTCGGGTCGCACCTTTCCCTCAAAAATGTGCGAAGGGAGCGATGGCTGGCTTTCGGGTGCTGCGTATGTGGACAGGCCTGCTTCTGTCAGGAAGCTCATAAAACACTGTTTCTGTGATAAAGTCACATAAACTCTTTATTTTTCACTTTCCTTCCACCGACTGTAATTGGAATACCATTGTATTTAAGTCTATAAATTATGTAATACAAACTGGATTAAAAGAAAAGAAAGGAAAACATGAAACAGTAGGACTAGGGCCCTGTGCTGGGAGGTTTTCTGGCCACGTCTTTCCCTCAGCGTTACAGATTCCGATGTGGTAGTAGTTTTACAGCTAGTTACATAATATGTAATTTAATTATGTTTGACGTTCAAAAAGCGCTAACTTTGTAAGCCAATTTTGAAAAATAAATATTTTTGAATTATTTTTTTTTTGAAGAGAACTATGCTCTGAAAGAAGAAATTAAAAAATATGAAAAGAAAAATGACACTTCTATATCAATCTGCCAATCCCCTTCAGTGCAACACCACGCACAACATTTGCTTGTACTTTTGCATATAATAATACCTCGAAAAAACCTGAAATTCAGCAGATACAACAAAATATCACAAAACTAGAAAATAAAATATATCAACTGAATCAAGACTTGCAGGTTTTAGGAAGATCAATCAGTGCTACTCAGCAAGAAGTTTCATCTTTCATTACGAACTTACAAACAATCAGGAATTCAGAGTCAGACAATTCATCTGTCGCACTCTCACCGCAGATTAATAATCATTGCGAAAGTAGTAAAGAATCTTTGTCCATGATAACGAAGAGGAGTACGCGAAAAGATAAAATATCTTCTGTAGTACCAAAAGCGACAATAATATACTATCTGCAATGGAAAGCTCTATGAGGACATTCGAATTTTGTCACTTTTTACTACCAGGCGCTGACATAAAACAACAGCTGCACAACCTTGAAGACAAGCTTAAATACTTCAGGATGAGTGACTATTGCGTTATATTACTAGGTGAAAAAGATTTCAAAAAGTCAAATGATTATAATGAATTAGTTTCATATATGCGGAAAGTTTTATCTAAAATAACATTCACAAATGTAATACTATGCTGTCCTACTTTGTGGTAAATTCTCTAATTTATTTAATGCAAGAATAGAAAAAATTTACTATTTTTAATTTACTACTTTTCTAAGGACATCTCCAATTTGGTCATCATAAGTCCTTCTCGGTCTTCCTCTGAAGTGAGTTTATTTTCTTTAATAAACGATTTAACATATACCTTGTCACCTTCTGAGATATCATGTTCTATAGCTTTTCTTTTACGATCACTGTACTCTTTCCCTTTTTGTTTTTGAATTCGGTCCTTGTCCCTAGTTTCCGTGTCTATATCCAAATAACTGTTCTCTATGTCTTTGGCATAAGGTAACTTATCACGAAACTGGCGCCTGTAAAATAGTTCGGATGGTGTTTTCCCGGTAGTCGAATGTGGAGTGCTGTTATACATCATTAAATAGTAAAGCAGATCTTCTTTCCAATCCCTTTTCTCAATTTGACTTATACGTAATCGTTTTAAAATACTTCTGTTCTGTCGCTCTACTTCACCGTTCTGTTGAGGCCAATAAGGTATACTGTTGTAGAGTTTGACGCCGCACTCACTGAGATAATCCTTTAGTTCTCCACTCGTGAATTGTTTACCATTGTCGGCTGTAATAGAAGCTGGGAACCCCAACCGAAAGAATATTTCTTGAAGTAAGCATATTATATTAGACGATGTGATTGTTTTAGTAATTTTAACTTCTTTATATCGGGTGTAATAATCAATTACTACTAGAATATAGTCACCGGATGGAAGTGGGCCAAGAAGATCCATTGCGACATCAGTCCAAGGTTCCGTGGGAAGATCTCTCCGTTTCATGGGCATTGGTGGATTAGGTGCAGAAACTAGGGTACAACTGTTGCAATTTCGGACTATTTTTTGAAAGAAAGAAAGAAAGAAAGAAACGTTTATTATAAAGGGACACCACAGTAACAAATATAAAATAAATAACAAATATATAATATAAAACACGGAGTAACACATAACTTACAATCAAACACATAATAATAAAAAAAAAAAAAATTAAAAGACAACATACACGAGAAATACAAATAATTGTGTGTATGGACTGGTCAACGATGGTGGTGGTGTCCTTTATAAAAGGGCCTCACTCAGCATAAGCCGCGGCGCGAGCCACGACGCTGGTATTCTGTGGACCCTGCTAAGTGAGGCACGGAAGCCGTGTCTCCCACAAATACAACTTGAATGAATACATAATAATATTTACTTATAAAATAAAGTACTTACTTAGTTTACAAAAACATATATTAAAAGCGTGTGTGTGTGCAGTGTATCTACAAATACATGAAAGAAATACAATAATACTTACAAAACAATGCGTATAAAACGATAAAATAAACAAATAAATAAAGTTAGAAATGTTAGAATGTGACAAGTTAGTGTGCGTGCGGATTTGAACGAAAGAACGTAGTGTACGTTGCAACTCAAACTGGTTTGGCCGGAGTAAAACTACCGTTAGCAGGCTTACTACGTCAACATTTTTATCAAACGCATTACGTCAGTTTCAACCGCCACTGCCGTCCGAGTGCAACGTTTATTATGTAATCAGCTTGTACAAAAAACCCGTCGCGAAAGTTATTTTGTGTTTTTAAAAGTGTTGGGAATAAAAAATATAAATAATTGATTGATAATAAAAAACATTTAACGAATCAGTGACCATAGTTACAATAAAAAAATAACAAATAACCCCCAATGAACAGACTAGACGCATATTTGTGTACCGCCTACTAGTGTATTTTCAATGAGTAGCTGTGTGCCTGTTAGAGCTATATTGCCGTCGCATCCGCGTCGCAAGTTAGACTCCGCCATCGTGTCGTGTCTGGACCACAGAGGTAGGTTTAAGTGGTTTTGTTTATTAAGAACTCTTTTGTAGTCGCAGAAGATGTTGCTTAAAATGAAGTTTAAAATTATTGATTGTTTTCAGACTACGAATTGGTGGCGGCAGATCATTCCAACACTTGGATGCGGCGAACCGGAAACTTCCGCGAAAGGCAACAGTACGATGGCGCGGCACTGCTAGTGAGTAGATCGTCGAGCGTGTTTGATATGACTGAACGTCACGGGACCACACCAGTTTTTTTGCAAGATAGGATGGTATACTATATTTTACAACTCCGAATAGAAGTGTAGCGAGATGCAGATGTCTTCGAGCATTCATTTTTACAATACTTGCATTATTTAAGAACGGCGTAACGTGCGTGCGGGGAGGTATTTTAAAACAAAATCTTGCACACGCATTTTGAACCCTCTGAATCAACTTCCGTGACCGTGCAAGGAGCCGAGGACCGTAAACGACATCCATATAATTGAATTTGGACAGAACAAGGGAATCGCAGAGCTTTATACGAGTGCCAGTATTGATGAACTGTCTAATTAGATATAAGGTTTTGAGCCGATAGAAGCAATTAGCAGCTGTATTAACTATGTATTTTTCAAATCTCAATTCCTCATCCATAAGAAGACCAAGATTTCGTGCCTCTGTAACCCGCTCCACTGTTTCGCCCCTGATGTTCACATTCACCCCGTAACTTGATATTCTGTTTATCTGCTGTTTTGACCCTAATATCATATATTTGGTTTTACTTCCGTTGAGAACTAGTGAATTTTTCTCAGACCAGGAAGTAATACGCTCAAGATCATTATTCAATTTGGCCACAGCGAAATGAGTCTCACTTGGTTTACAAGAAATGTAAACTTGTAAATCGTCGGCATATATATGATACTTGCAATCATGGATGTGTGTTACTACATCGGCACTATATATAATAAAAAGCAGTGGGCCCAGTATAGATCCTTGTGGGACCCCACGAGTAACGGTTTTAGATTGGGAAACCTGAGATTCGCCCCTCTCATTTTGCATTTCAACAAATTGGCTCCGATACGCAAAGTAACTATTAAACCATTTGATGGCAGATGCGCTAAACCCGTAATAATGTAACTTTGCTAAAAGTAAGGGTACGTCTATGCAATCGAATGCCCGGGAAAAATCGAGAAGCGCCAATATCGTGCCCTGCCCTACGTCCTGTGCAGCCAAAATGTCATCAACCACGTTCAAAAGAGCAGTTGTTGTGCTGTGAGATTTCCTAAATCCGGACTGTAATACGGGGAGTATTTCATTCTGCTCCAAATAGGTTCTCATCTGCTTGGCAACGATCTTTTCCAAAATTTTCGATAGGCACGGCAAAATACTTATTGGGCGAAGATCCTTTAAAGTAGCTGGACAAGATTTTTTCGGCAGCGGTTTGACAATTGCGCTCTGCCATATGCGGGGAAAGGTACAAGTCTCGATAGATTTGTTTATAATAGAGGTGATTACAGGCGCAATATGGGAAAGTGTTAGTATCAACATATCTAAGGAGATACCGTCTATGCCGATGGCGTTAGAACTAAGGGAGTTAATTTCCTTTAGAACTTCATCCTCTGAAACCCCACCCAGCACGAAAGTTGAAGTGACCTTACATTGATCGCGAAAGAAGCATAGATTTGAGAATGGCACATTTCCAGCACTTTTTCCGCATCGTTATCAATTCTTGGCCACCAAACTTTAGTTCGAAGCCTCGCTATCATCGCAACTATACCTGGGTGTCCTTCATGAGCTGCTTTCAAAACTTTTTGGCGTACTTTTCCTAGAACAACTATCTTACTTCCTCTCAATAGAATATTGTCATTGAAACACAATTCTGGCTCAAATACCTTGTAATTTTTTACTGTCGCATCCCAAATCCTTTCGTATAATCCTTTTTCTTACCTTTACAATTTCTTCATCTTCAGACGAATAATCCCTAATGTCTCTTAAAGATACTGCAACTGGTCTGGAGTATTCTAGGATTTGATTTATATAGTTACTTGTTCTGCCAGGGTTTTCAGCTTCAGGACACAGTCTTGAAAGTGGGTCTGTGATATTTGTTTTACCAGGTCTGTAAACAATTCTGAAATTGAATGATTGAAGACGGAGTACCCACCTTTCGATTCGTGCACATGGTTTCGATCTGGGACCGAATATCATCTCCAACGGCTTGTGGTCACTGATCAATTCAAATTGCTTACCATAAAGAAATATCCGGAAATGTTCAACGGCCCACACTAGAGCTAACGCTTCTTTTTCGGTCTGGCAGTATCTTTTCTCACAGTCCGTCAAGCTTTTGCTTCCATAGGCGACAACTCTGGGGCCATTGTCATATATTTGAATCAGCACTGCACCTAAGCCTACCGGGCTAGCATCAGCGATTACCTGAGTTCTGTCCTTAGGATCATAGTAACCTAGAGTCTTTATGTGTAATAAAGAATCTTTGAGCTTATTAAATGCCACATCTTCTACAGAAGTCCAGATACCATCAAGTGAGCATTTTTTACCTGTCACTAAACGAAGTAACTTTCGCAGTGGGTCTGTAAGTGTCGCAAGATCAGGTATCCATTTTCCCACAAAGTTCACCAGACCTAAAAAACTCTGCAGTTCCTCCTTCGTTGCAGGGGCTCTGAAGTTTTGAATAGTATTTAAATACTTGTCTAAAGGTTTAACTCCTTCTGGAGACAGCTCATGGCCGAGAAACTGTATCTTCTGTATTTTGTACACACACTTACTTTCATTTAGTAGGACGTTATTCTTTTTTAGTACACCGAGTGTTTTTTTAAGACGATCGTCATGTTCTTTCTCAGTTGTTCCATACACAATAATGTCATCAATGAAGTTGAAGTACCTTCACACTTCAACAGTATTCTTTCTAAAGTTTTCTGGAAGATCTCCGGTGCACAAGAAATTCCAAACATTAACCTTTTATAGCGGTACATACCTTTGCTGGTAATAAATGTGGTGATGTGCCTGGAATCTGACTGTATTTCCAATTGGTGGAAAGCTTCTTTTATGTCCAAACGTGAGACGTACTTTGCTTTTTTAAATTTAGGCAATAACTGATCCATGGTAGGTAAAGGATGATTTTCTCTGACTATTGCAGCATTAGCACACCTCATGTCCACACATAAACGAACTTCACCATTTTCTTTCAGAATTGGGACTGTAGGGGACACCCACCTGGAAGGCTCCTTTACTTCTTCTATGATATCTGCTTCAACTAATTCTTCAATTTTCTTATTAACCTTTTCTTCTAGAGGTATTGGCACTCGTCTGTAGGGTTGGCTCACTGGTTTGATTGCTTCATTTATTGGTATTTCAACCAGCACATCGCGGAACTTCGGGAAGCTCTCCACAGCGTTGATTTCAATCATTTGTCCAATGTGGAGAACACCCAGCTCAATAGCGGTTTCTTTCGCAAGAAGGTCTCTGGTACCGCCTTTGATGACATAAAACTTGGCTGTAGCTTGTTTATTTTGGGTTTGAATTTCAGCCTTGAATGAGCCGAGAACTACAAGTGGTTTATTGCTACCATAAGGTAAGAATTTTTTATTTGTTGTACATACTTGTTCAGACAGCTTCACCTTAGACCGCTTCAACTTTTGCCAGGTATTTTCTGTAAGTAGGTTACATTTGCTCCCAGAATCTATCAGTAGTTCAGTTTTCACTCCTCCTATATAGCATGTCATCAAAGCGTCATCGTCAATGTGAAAGACATACTCTGTACTGCTATCGCTATCATCAATATTTGATACATACTCTTTCCGTTTATTGGTACTAGGAATTGACGTGTCTGGTTTTGGATTTGGTACATCACGCCTTGATCTTTTAGTAGCAGGAAAGTCATCGTTCTGAAACCGTGGATCCTTCCTTTTTTGCGGTATTGACCAACAACATCTTTTAAAATCTTTGGACTTCGTATCAACAGTGGCTGCAAGTTGTCTTTGATTACTTGTGGCTCTGCCCACCCCATTAGGGATTACGGGCGTGAGTTTATGTATGTATGTGTATGTATCTTTTAAAATGACCCAGCTTGCCACATTTTAGACATTTGCAGTTTAGAGCAGGGCAGTTGGAAAAGTTTTGATGAAATAGACCACCACATCTACTGCATTTGTTCGGTGTCTTATGGTTATATTGTTTTACCTCGATTTTGTTAACGCTGTTATCAGATATCGAGTTACCTTTCTGGCTGAAGTCGTCTAATTGTCGAGCAACGCTTTCCAAGGTATTAGCCTCTCGAATTACATCATCAAGGGTGAACGAATCTCCGCTTTTGAGGATTTGAGTCTTTTTCCTCAAGTCGACTGAAGACCCTTTTTCGACTACTTGATCGATCAAATTATTTTCTAAGTCGGAAAAATTACATTTTTCTGCTTGTTTTCTAAATCTAAGTAGAAAAGATCCAAACTTCTCACCGGCTTCTTGTTTCATTACTCGGAATACATGCCTCTCGAACACACAACTTTGCTTCGGCGCAAAATATTCATCAAGTTTTTGGATTGCCACTTCATAAATATCAGTAGTATCATCAGCATCTGCACCGTCTATATGGGCACCTGGAATATTATAATATATTTCCTGCAAAGCCAAACCTGCCATGTGTAAAAGAGTTGCTCTCCTCTTAATAGGTTCCTCAATATCGGCTGCTTCGAGGTATATGTCAAGTCCCCGTTTCCATTTAATCCATCTCAAGCCCACATCACTTCCTTCACAATCGAAGTTGGCAAGTGGTGGTATACTTCTCATATCTGCCATGTTTTCTAAAATGCAACAATGTGTAATTAATACACTTTAAGAATAAGAATAAAATAATATATATTTTGAATTCACAATAGGATGAGTTTATACAAAAATATTTAATCGAATTTCAGTATAATGAAATCAAGCATTATAATAATCACAATATTCATCTTTAAATTAAATTTTTTTTTTTTTTGACGTGACTTATTGTAGATTTGCCGCAGATGGCATTAACTACTTGGCCGGACAAATGGGGAGCGCTGAAGGCTCTCACCCGGTACGTTTAAGACAACAGGCCTGAGGGTGCCCAGTTGGGCGCGAACCTCGGCTCAGGGCGTCGTCTGAGAGGAAAAATATTTGAAAGAATTAATCGACCCTAGTGGGTCGATAGCGATAAGCGCTGAATGAGGGAAATCGTCGACCACGCCGGCGGGGTCGGTATCGGGGTCCTGAAGTGTTTGGTGTCGCGAGCTGATTGGCTGCCTCTATGGCTAGAGTAATCGGGTCGTCGGGATCGTATATTACGTCCTTCGGACGCCGATACTTTTCAGTACCGTCCCTAAGCGGGATGTATTCGGAAGCCGCAACTACCAGGGGATTTGGGTGGTGCGGAGCAGAATCGAAAAAACGTTTGGAAGCTAATTTGAGCCATTGGGCAATGGTTGGCAGACCTAGGTCAATGTGCAGATTTTCATTGCGAAGGAACCACGGAGCTCCCGTGGCTTTCCGCATGAAACGATTTTGTATTACCTGTAGACGGTGGATTTGAGAGGGACTCGCATGAGCGAAAACTACCCCTGCATAGGTCATGATCGGACGGATGCAAGTCGTGTAGATTTTCACCTTATTCCTAAGGGACAATTTACTTCGCTTGTTAAGAAGACAGTGAAGACGGCCCATTACAAACGCGGCGCGATCGCGCACACGTTTGATATGGGCCTTGAAAGTAAGACGTCTATCTAAGACTACGCCGAGATATTTGACTTGCTCCTCCCAAGGGATCGGCTTGCCAAACATCTTAATGATTTTAAGTTGACGGCGTGACCGTGGCGTGTTATAATAGCCCTTTGAAAAGTACACCGCTGCACTTTTCTCCGGGTTTACCTCGATTCTCCATTTGCGAAACCACTTGCCCAAGGCATTGGCCGCGCGTTGGAGGATTCCGGTCATCATAACTCGACCACGGCACGAAGAATAGATGGCTGTATCATCCGCAAATAAAGCTAATTCGGTATTAGGGGATTTGGGAATGTCACTAGTATACAATGAAAATAGTAAAGGGGAGAGGACGGAGCCTTGTGGGACTCCGGCATGTATCGGGTGCGGTGACGAGAGCGTCCCTTCTACGCGGTAGCGAAAGGTTCGATTTGAGAGGAAGTCTCGTATGATGTGCACGAGACGGTCTGGCACTCCCAGTGAATAAAGCTTGTAGATCAAGCCGTTGTGCCAGACTTTGTCGAACGCTTTCGCCACATCGAAGAAGAGCGCTCCCGTAGCGACAGGTTTTTTTAAGTTTAATACAATATTCATCGACAGTCAAGGTATCTAGAGTGCTTCGATCAACTTACGGTTCCTTAATTTTCTAACCTGTCTATACCAGAGTGCGATCTGATCTATTTATGCGGTGGCATACTTTCCTTAGTCTGTCCCACAAACTACTTCTCCAAATCCGTCCGTCCAACGGACTTTCTTTCCACTTCCGTCCGTCCAACGGACTTTCTTTCCACTTCCGTCCGTCCAACGGACTTTCTTTCCACTTCCGTCCGTCCAACAGACTTTCTTTCCAATTCCGTCCGTCCAACGGACTTTCTTTCTACTTCCGTCCGTCCAACGGACTTTCCTTTCACTTCCGTCCGTCCAACGGACTTTCTTTCCATGTGCCGAACCGTATAATAAGTTAAATGTTATGTCACAAAGGTATTATATAATTTGTTTACACAATCAACCGTAAGTTGAGTGAACAACCAGACCCAGTAAGTAGTCTAGTCTTCAACTCTTTTTTTTCTTTTAATTAATAATTAATTTTGTAGGTACTTACAGTTCTTTTGTCCTCGTCGCCAATTTGTGAAATAATACGTCCACTTTAAATCACTTCCAACTTTTATTGTCGATTCCTTCAATTACAATAGGTGTACTTATCACTATACCGACCCGGACGGCAGTCAGCGCTCGACTGACTCTCCCACTCCGCACAACCGGCCTCGAAGTAGAGGTACGGGTGGGGTGACCAATGAATGCTCAGTGCCACCTGCCATGAGTCCGTACTATTGACCATTTAATTTAATACAATATAATAACAAATAATTAAACGTAAATTAAATTAATGATATCTAAACACTACAAAAATAATCTTAAAATTAAATCATACGTAATGACAGCTTCATTTTTACGTAAAAGAAATAGAGGTGGTGTGGCAATTCTCGTAAAAAATGATTTGGAGTTCAAAGTCATTAATGAATTAAAGTTAATTTCCCAAAACTTCTTGTTCGAATGTTGTGGTATTGAACTGCTTAATCACGGAATCATTGTTGTATGTTTCTATACAAATAAAACTCCAAGTAGCCCAAATTCATATTTCTTTCACAAACTGCGTGAAACTCTTCAACTAGTATGCAGAAATAAGCGGAAAAAGATAATCTTATGTGGCGATTTTAATATCGATTTATTAGTACAAAATAGAGTCTCTTCAGAATTCATTAGCACTCTCGAAACTTATAACTTAAACCCGCAGATCTATGAACCTACACGTATAAAAAACTCAATTAAAAAAACCTGTATTGACAATATAATAACAAACTTTGATACAGGAACGAGCAAAGTACATGATCTTGGGTTGTCAGACCACACTGCTCAATCACTTGTAATGCCTCTAGACAAGCTAAGAGAACCTCCGATAATCTACTGGTATGAATACCGTAGAAACTGCAATCCTGAAAACGTACATAACTTTCTAAATTTCCTATCTAGCCTTTCATTTCAAGACATCTACAGTGATGATATCACGCCCCAAGAGTCATTTAATCGATTTTAAGATATGTATGTACTTTTGTATACATTGTGTTTCCCTGTGATCAAAATTAAGAAAAGTTCAAAAGACTTCAAAAATTCTTGGATTAGCAAAGGAATAAAAAAAGGAATACACATGTTAGGCTGAATAGTTCGTTGACAGTTATAAGACATTTTTCTATAAATGGCAACACAAGAATGGGGTTGTCAAATCGGACGGATTGATACACGCTCTCTTGCGTTGGGGACCTTGACAACATCGGATGTGTTTACCAAGTTAAGTGTTATTTTCTTGATACCAGAATAAATAAGTGTGATTACTGTTCTACCGTATTTTTACTACACACACTAAACGGAAACTTCATATACAGAGCCGTCTTAAGAAAATAACAAAAACTTCATACAAACTTTATTCTAGCTTGTTACGCAGATGCATACGTCTCTCACAGAAAATTGACAACACAAATCACATTAAAAATGCTGTCAACAAGTGTAAAAAAGTTTGGGATGTAGTGCAAACACATACGACGGATTATTCGAATACTACGATAACTACTCTTACAAATGAAGGACAAATTACTCATGACCCGCAAAACATTGCCGACATTTTTAATGATTATTTTATGAATAAAAATCAGGACATAAATATCTCTAGTAATAAAAAAATGACTTTACAAATGACATTAAAATAAAATCAATTGACGAAACTAGCCGCAGTAGATGTTGATGAGATTGTAAAAACAGTAAAAAGTTTGAAGAACTCGAAAGCAGTAGGATTTGATGAAATTCGTACTGACATTATTAAACAAAGCGTAAACATAATTTCCAGACCTTTGACATATACACTTCTCATCAAAAAAATCGAAACACTTCCGTTTTCATTGTTTCTGTCCGAATTTAACACAAAAAAGAATTCATACGATGAAAAAAAATACATAAATGTATAGCTGGCAGTTTGGCCATTACAGTAATAAGCGAAAATTCTAAATTCAAAATTAGAATTTCATTTGTTTATCTTATAAACGAAATGAATCACTGTTTTGAGACAAATGTGTGTTTAGGGTTGGAGTACATTTAGCGTTTAAAAACTAAAAATTGGCGCCTATTCTTAAACTTTTTGTTTTTTATTTCAATACTGTGACTTTGGGACGTCTGAAAAAAGGTTTTTTTTCTAAAACGTATAGATACTTCGCCCACAGAAGCCGCCCAAGTTGTGGCATTGCTGGATTCTGGCCTTAGTCAGCGTGTTGTGGCTGCAAGACTGCATCTAAGCCTGTCATCTGTTCATAGAGTCTATAAACGTTATCGGGAGACTGGTTTGTTCACGCGCCGTTCAGGATCTGGCAGGAATCGGGTCACTTCTGAGCGAGATGATCGATTTATTGTAACAACTTCTTTAAGAAATCGACGCCTTAACGCTTTTCAACTGCAGCAGCGGCTTCGTGTTGTACGAAGGGTGGCTGTAAGTGACTCTACAATTAGAAGAAGGTTGAAGGATCGTGGACTGGTACCGCATAAGCCAGCAAACGGGCCGAAATTAACTGCAGACCATCGAAGAGCGCGCCTTAACTTTGCACGTGAGCACCTAAATTGGTCATACCTACAGTGGAGCAAAGTTCTCTTTTCTGATGAGTGTAAAATTATTCTGTATGGTAACGACGGAAGGAACAAGGTCTACAGAAGAGACGGAGAACGCTATGCACAATGCTGCATTGAAGAAAAGGTCAGCTATGGTGGCGGTTCGTGGACGGTTTGGGGAGGAATCAGCGCCGACGGTAAGACAGAGCTTGCTTTCGTGTCTGGGCCACGTCTGCCTGCACTAAACTGTCATCGGTACGTCGAAGAGTGTCTCGAGCCTCATGTGATGCCCTATGCACATTTTATTGGCAACGGCTTCATATTCATGCACGACAATGCTAGGGCTCACACCGCGGGCGTCGTACGAGATTATCTTAACAAAGTCGATATCTCTATTATGGAATGGCCAGCAAGAAGCCCGGACATGAATCCCATTGAACATCTGTGGGATGAATTAAAGAGACGAATTCGAGCAAGAGATCCTGCCCCAGAAACACTTAGCCAGCTGCAAGATGCAATCCAAGAGGAATGGGACAATATACCGCAATATACAGATACAATATACAGACCCCCATACAGTGCTAACTTCACAGTTTTTGAATCAGTGATGGAAAATGTACTGAAGGTCATATCCAAAAGTAATAAATCCATTATAGTGTGTGGAGATTTTAACGTTGATTTATATGAAGTAGATTCAATTACAACTAGATTTCTAAGTTTGTTTACATCTTTTAACCTTGTTAATATATTTATGGAGCCAACTAGAATTACAGAAACAACTGCCTCATGTTTAGATAACATTTTTTGCAATTGTGATTTCCAAGATAACAGTATCCTTAACTGTTTTAAGTCTGATCACAGTGGGCAGTTGGTTAGTTTTCCAGTACTTAAAAATGTGCAAAAAATTAAATTTAGTACTCGACCCATCACTGATAATCGGATAGAGAAATATCGAAATAGTCTTATTAGTAACTTACCTTGTCCAAACTTTGATACAGACAATCCTGACGATTTTTACAGGGATTTCTTCACTATTATCCATAAAGAATTTGAAAATAATTTTCCTCAAAAGGTAGTTACCAACAGTCAATCATTCAAGTTCAGTGACTGGGCTACCGTAGGCATTCGCAAAAGTAGAAATACTCTTTATTCTTTATATGAGGAAAAAACGTATACACACGCTGATAGTTTCAAAAGCTACGTCAAAAATTATTCTAAAATATTTCGAAGAGTGTGTTATACAGCCAAACAGATGCATATTAGTAGTAAAATAAAGACCGCGGATAATAAAATAAAGGCAGTTTGGCAAGTAATAAATAGTGAAACAAAGGCTTCTAAACCGCGTGAATTAGAATACAATATAGAATCGGGCACTGGGTTAGTAAAACAAGATAAAGATGTAGCTGAAGTTTTTGATAAATTCTTCACGAACATCCCTGTAAAAACTACAGAATCTCTCAGGTCCTCTCCTGTTCAAGCTGATATATTATTAAAAAGTAATGTTACTGCTTGCACTGAATTATTTGATTTTAAACGCGTTGATCCGAGTAGTATTGTTAAAGTATTCAAACAGCTGAAACTTAAAACCTCGAAAGATTTATGGGGATTGTCTGTCAAATTGATGAGCTCTGTTATTGATATCTTAGCACCATATCTAGCTTACATTTTTAATATGAGTGTTGAAAATGGCACTTTTCCAAATTTAATGAAAATCAGTAAAGTTATACCTCTTTTTAAATCGGGCACAAAATCAGACCCACGAATTATAGACCGGTTTCTATTCTACCAGTACTTAGTAAAATTTTCGAGAAAATTATTCTCGACCAACTGCTATGTCATTTTAATTTAAATAACTTACTCCACAGCCAGCAGTTTGGTTTTACTAAGGGTCGGTCTACAACAGACGCGAGTGTGACATTTGTTCGACACATTTTCGATGCTTGGGAGAAGTCGCAGAATGCCGTAGGAGTATTCTGTGACTTGTCTAAGGCGTTCGACTGCGTGGATCACGAGACCTTGCTTTTGAAATTGAGGCACTATGGACTAAATAATGGAGCTCTCAGTTTGTTAAATTCATATCTAGGTGGTAGGATACAAAAGGTACAAATCAATAGTACAACTTCTTCGGGCTCTCATGTTCAAATGGGAGTTCCTCAAGGATCCATTTTGGGTCCGTTTCTTTTTTTAGTGTACATAAATGATTTACCTTATGTAGTACAGAACCAAGCTGACATTGTGCTGTTCGCGGATGACACTTCTCTTATATTTAAAATCGACAGAAAGTTAGAGGAATTTGACGAAGCAAACAGCGCTGTGTCGCAGGTTCTAAGTTGGTTTACAGTAAATAACCTAGTTCTAAATGCTAAGAAAACGAAGTGTATTAAATTTGTTCTACCAAACGTAAAGAAAGTAAATAATAACATTAAAATTAACGACGAGAAACTAGATTTTGTTGAACACACAGTTTTCTTAGGAATTACTGTAGATTCAAAACTTCAATGGGGCCCACATATTGTATCACTAGCGGGCAAGCTAAGTTCAGCAGCATATGCCGTCAGAAGGATCCGACAACTCACAGATGTACCCACTGCTAGACTTGTCTACTTCAGCTACTTCCACAGCATAATGTCTTACGGTATTTTGCTGTGGGGTCGAGCCGCTGATGTAGAAACTATTTTCATCATTCAAAAAAGAGCAGTTCGCGCTATTTATAAGCTGCGTTGTCGGGACTCTTTGAGGGAGCTGTTTAAAGAAATAAATATACTGACGGACGCAAGTCAATATATATATGAAAACATTATGTATGTACGTAAAAACTTATCTCTCCTTCCGAGAAACTGTGAAAGGCATACTTACAATACAAGAAATAAACATAAAATTGCTATTCAAAATTCTAGATTAAGTAAATTAAATTCATCTTTTTTGGGTTTATGTATACTTTTTTACAATAAAATACCAGATAATATTTTAAATTTGTCAGAAAATAAATTTAAAGCTCACGTGAAGCTTACTTTTCTATATAAAATTTCAACAAAAATTTAATCATACTCATAAGTGTATTTTAAATCGTCGTTAAACATCTACAATTCTTCAATAATTGTATTCACGTCACTAGAAAAACTTTAGCTGGGTTAATGGCAGCCCCCGACGGATATTCCTCGGTTATGTATTATGGTAAAATTATTATCGCTACATTTAAGGATATCTTCGAGAAACAGACACGTTAGGAAAAAACTGTAAACATCCATATTCATTGTTTAGGTACTTAAGTATATCTATTACCGATGTCTCGAGATATCAACTCTTTTTTAGAAAGTATTTTTAAGTCTAATATAATATTTCGTTACATAATAATTGGGTTAAGTCGGGGGTTTTGAGTTATTTTACTCTTTTTCGATGAAACTTTACCGTCGTGGGTTTTTTTCAAAATTTTTAATTTTGCTTAATTTTATTTCAGACTTTTTAATACGAATTATAATCTATATATTGTGTAGGTAAGATCCAATCAAAAACATAAATGTGAAACGACAGCCAAGTTCAATATTATGTTAAATGCCTTGGTTGTCGACTTCAACGACAAAAGAAGTGAGATCTAAATGGGTGCCAAGTTCAATGGTCAGTCCTGAAATTTATTTATAAGTAACAGTATAACATATCATAACTTCTTATAACATAAGATAATGTATTGTAGCCTAAGGTCTGTCTTGGCTAGTTTTCATAAAATTATGAATTATAGCCTTCGCAAGTTCTAAATTGTAGCCTAAGGTCTGTCTTGGCTAGTTTTTATAAACCTACCAACGAATTATTATGTTCGATCGCTAGTTTCTACCAACAATCCAAATTTTCGGAAATATAAAATAATAACCGACAAATACTTGTAGGTTTAGAACTTAGAACATATCCTCGTAACGCCGTAGGTCCTTTTAAAAAGACAATTTCAAAACTAAAAGTACTTAGTGCTCTGCCTACCCCGATAGGGCATATAGGCGTGATTATATGTTATGTTATATGTTTAGTTAATCAACATACCTACCACATAAAGACCCGCAGTCATGAGTTTTGATTACTTACTGATTCTGAGATGTAAGAATTTACATCTATAGTTAGGTACAGGCACTAATTAGGTATTTATGTTAAACGTTCATAATAGAATCTAATTATTTAAAAATTGCCAGTTTCTTATTTTTTCCTTTGTATTCATCTAATTACCTATCAGCATACCAAATTTTAACTCTCTAGGTCATCTGGAACTGGGTTAGAATTTTGATCTATAGGTCAGTCAGTCAGTCAGTCAATGATAAAATTGAGGATTTTTGGACATTAATATCTAAATAACCGTTTGAGATAAGCTTATGAAATTTAGAACACATATGTAATAGGTATCAGGGGGTTATTCGAACAGAAACGCAGAAATAAGCTCAAAAATAACTGTCCGTTTATTCGATCATAAGTTGCCTAGTCAACCGTTCGTTCAAGACTGCCCGCCAACGTATTTTTCCCTTTCCACCTCGTCGCCATGATGGATTTGGTGGGGACGGAAATACGATGTCTGACATTTACATACTTTTATAATAAGTATTTACAGCAATAAAATAGGTTTATACTTTTTATACATTCAAAAATAGAAGTACATTTTATAGTTATTGGGAAATAATTTTATATAAAGATCATTATGAAGATTAATTATTCGTCAGTTTAACACAGTGTGATTCGTTAACATACTATTTTATCAATCTTACAAATATGGGATTTATGTACGTTTTGTATTTGTGTATTATAATAATGTATTATCTTACATTCGGCCGTTCCTGACACTAAGTTTGTCCTCAAACTTTGATCGGGATAACAATGGCAAACAAACATATTATAATTACAACATAAATTTTACACTAGGGACGTATTGTATAGATGAATAAGATAAGTATAATGTTTAAATCATTCGATAATCATTAGGAAATCGATATACAATTCTCAATAACATTTTACTTATAAACTATGCTTGAAAGTGTTATCTCTATTAGTAACTTATTACCTTACAAGTAGGCATTTCTTAAATATAAATCAAAGTATTCAACAAAACGTGGCTCTATCAACACTAATATACAGAGCGGCTCTATCAACGCTCAAATTTAACATACAGAGCGGCTCTATCAACGCTCATCTTGAATATACAGAGCGGCTCTATCAACGCTCAGCTTTAATATGGAGCGGCTCTATCAACGCTCATCTTAATCAATCTTCATTATACTAATAATAAGCAATTTTATTACACCTTAACGATTTGATTACGTGTGTAGTATATTATGTATGTATATAGAGTTATATATAATTGTAAGTATTACTTAAACGTATTATTTGTGACTCTTGCACAAATGAATCAAAATCAAATCTATCAATCATGGTCACTACTTCCACTGGTATTACTGGAGTCACAACCACTGTGTATTGTTATCCATGGTTTTATACGGTCTGCAGCCCAAATATTGCAGTAAGCTTTTTGGGTTATATTTGAACCTGGAATACTGGAAATCTCGTAACGATCGCATTCTAAAACTTTAGTGATTTTATAGGGTCCGGTAAATTTTGGAAGTAGTTTTTTACTTTTACCGTCGTTACTACCAATTGGTTTTAGTAACTTAACTAAATCACCCTCTTTGTAAACTCTAGCTTTTATTTTATGTTTATCATACCTAGATTTTTGAGCACGTTGGTCTTTTTCTATATGTTCACTAACTTTTTGGCGGATGTCCTCAAGTGAAGATCCGGACTGTCGTGTTTCATTTAATATTTGTGCGAATATGTTTTCACCTTTATAAGTCATAGGCATGCCAAAAAGTGCTTCGGAGGGTGTCTTTCCTATCCCCTTGTTTAATGTGTTATTCATTCCCCATTGCAATTTTCCAAGAACTGTATCCCAATATTTTTCCCCTAAATTATTTGTGTAAGCCGTCAACGCATCAAGGACCGTTCTGTTGTACCGCTCCACTTGACCATTGGCCCGTGGAGAGGCAACTGCATTTAATACATGATGTATTTTCGACTTGTCACAAAACTTTTTGAAATCTTTACAAGTGAAAGAAGACCCCTGGTCCGATATTAATCTGTTTGGATAACCGAAAATCGAAAAGACATCCTCCAAAGATCGTATCGTTAGGTTAGACTTCAAATGTCTGAGAGGTTTGAGTAAACAAAACTTTGTAAACCCATCCACAATTACAAGTAAGTACGAATTACCCCTTGCACTCTTTACAAAAGGTCCTAAATGGTCCACATGCACTGTATCAAATGGTCTGTCAACCTTATGTATCGGATTTAAAAGTCCCTCTTTAGGTCCACTGGGTTCCTTGCTGTACGCACACTCTATACAAGAGCGCACATACTTTTTAATAAACTTTTTCATTTTCGGAAACCAAAAGTCCTTACTAATTTTATCTAAAGTCTTCTCTATACTAAAATGTCCAATTTCGTCATGATTTAATTTACAGAGTTGGAATCTCGCTCCTTTTGGCACAACCCATCTTAAATTATCTCCAATTTTTCGAAACAACTTATTATCTTTTAAAACGTAATTTTTCTTAATGTCTGTACTTTCTGTGTCTTCCAAAATTTTTCGAATACGTTGTATTTCCGCATCTGCTAACTGTTGACTTAATAACCAATCTTCTTGTGTGATTCTCAAAATAGAGGGCATTACATCATGAGTGACTTCCGATACACAAGGCTGAGGGTTTCGACTGAGCGCATCCACGTGTGTCATAACTGAACCAGGCCTATATACGATATCGAAATCGTATTCTTGCATAGCTATCCACCATCGAGCAATACGCGGCATCAAATCCCGCTTGGTAAACGTTGCTCTCAAGGCGTTGCAGTCAGTCACCAAAGTGAATCTTATTCCCAATAAATATACACGAAATCTTTGGAGTCTCTCTCCGCTCGCACTAGGAAATTAATATTCATTTTTAAAACCCTGAGACATATGGCGGATCATAAAATTTTAAAAATAGTATATTACGCGTTGTGTCAATCAATACTATCCTATTGTATTACCATTTGGGGAGGCACCCACAAAACAACTCTAAAAAAGCTAGAAGTAGCTCAACGTGCGATATTAAAGGTTTCAACCTTTCGACCCTTCTTGTACCCAACGTCTAAACTCTATGAAGAATGTAAAGTTTTAACAGTTCGTCAATTATTCATCGCAAATACTATCCTCAAAAGACACTCGCAAATAACCTATGATCCTACCCTCACTCAAAATATGAGAAGACATGACCTGGTCTGTCCTACAAGATTATTTAAAACAGCTTTTTCAAAAAGATTCTATGACTTTCTAGGATCTTACCTTTATAATAAATGGAACAAAGATAATAATATTTACCCATTAAACATTTACCAATGTAAAAAATCAGTAGCTGAATGGTTAGAGAATTTTAATTATGACGAAACAGAGAATCTTTTAGACATAATTAAATAGAAGTGAGACGCACACACGCACGCATACACGCACACACACACACACGCACACACACA
This sequence comes from Pectinophora gossypiella, assembly GCF_024362695.1. Classification (NCBI taxonomy): domain Eukaryota; kingdom Metazoa; phylum Arthropoda; class Insecta; order Lepidoptera; family Gelechiidae; genus Pectinophora; species Pectinophora gossypiella. The sequence continues at coordinate 68,653 of NW_026063278.1, forward strand.
TACACACACACGCACACACGCACGCACACACACACATACACATACAAGCATTTATAAATTTGATATTTTCTTTTTAAGAAATATTTTATGATTTAGTCTAACAATTTTAAAAAAAAAAACTTAACTTAATTTTTCTTAATTTTTTTTTTATATTTTGTTATTTTTTCTTGACCATGACTTTTTGGGGGTGGAGGCCTGGAGTCCTAAAACACAGGGTATCCTAGTTTAGGCTCCAGCCTCTACAAATATTGTATTTTTGTATGTAATTATGTATCCATGTGTTTTATAATTTGTAGAGGAAATAAAGATTTTACTTACTTACTTACTTTGGAGTGATGCTATTACTGCCAATGTTTCAAGTTCATAAGCATGATACTTTTCTTCGTCTAGAGTCGTTTTACGACTAAAATATGCCACTGGTTTCATAGAACCTGAAACATTGTCTTTTTGTATCAATATCCCCGCTAAACCGTGTTTACTAGCATCAGTGTGTAAGAAAGTTTCATTTTTAGGATCATAAAGACCTAGCAGTGGACGTTGTACTAAGGCGTCTTTTAAATGGTTGAATGCCATTTCATGTTCAGTATTCCAACACCACGTACTCTGTTTTTTTCGTTAAATCTGTCAAAGGTTTTGCAATGATCGCAAAATTCTTTATAAATTTTCGGAAATAGCTGGCCAAACCAATAAATTGACGGATCTCATGTACATTACGAGGTGTTGGAAACTTTTCTACCGCAACAATTTTTGCTTTTCCCGGCCTGACTCCTCTCTCGCTTATCTCATGACCAAGATATTCTAGTTGTTCTTGAAAGAAATTACATTTTGTAAGATTTAAAGTAAATCCAGCACTGTGTAATAATTGGAACGCCTTTTCTAAACGCTCCAATTCTTGATCAAAATCTTTTCCCGGTATCAATATATCATCCATGTAAGCGAGAGTTGAGTCATGTCGAGCATTGCCTAATACTTTGTTTATGGTCCTTTGGAAAACCGCTGGAGAATTAACAAGTCCAAATGGCATTTTCTTAAACTGATATAAGCCATCCGGTGTTATAAAAGCTGTAAGATGTCTACACTCTGCACGAATGGGTATCTGATAATATCCGCTCGCGAGATCAAGACTTGTATAATACTTATTTCCGTTAAGCACATCAAGTTGGTCATCAATTCTAGGCATAGGGAAATGATCCTTTTTTGTTTTACGGTTCAATGCCCTAAAATCTACACACAAACGGTATCCCCCAGTTTTCTTGGTCACTAGGATTATTGGACTTGCATAGGGAGAATTTGATTCCTCTGCAATGTCATTATCCATCAACTCTTTCACCATATCGCGTACTACTTCTCTTTCCATATAACTCAAACGATACGGCCTATAAACAACCGGTGTGTGATCCTCTAATTCGATGTTCATTTCTGTAATATTAGTGCATCCAAGTTCTGATAAGTTTTGAGCAAAACAAGTCCTGTATTTATTAATTAGAGAAACAACTAACTCTGTCTGTTGTTCTGTTTGTTGTCTGTCTGGGCTTCGCCCGCGACGTGAAGAAACCACACGCGTACTGTTGGATCGTCGATCCCTAGTCACACTACCAACTTGTGGCTAGCGGGGTACTATGCTCAGTTCGGTACCCCGAAAACATCCTTTGGCGGCAGCACACCCTCGCCGCCAAAAGTCTACTTCAGTCGCCGCCACTGCCTCAAGGGCAGCCTGGCTGTCCGACAGTATGAGAATGTTACTGTTTGTGTTCCCCAAATTTTGGTGCACACAATCAATGATGGCATACATCTCGGCCTAAAAAACTGTGGCGTGTGCCCCTATGTCGGTTACCCTCTTTCGCTTGGGGCACCCTCCGTATACATCCTGTATACAACCGGGTCAGTCATGACAGTTGATCCCCATGTCGTCTTACCCCTTTCCTTAGCTCGGAGCATAGCGATTCTAGCTTCCCCGATTATGTACAGATGGAGTGGAGGCAGGTTTAGTGCCGCCTCCATTGCTAAGGTTGTTGTGGACGACATTGCTCCTGTTATTCATGCAAGCCATTCTTTGGACGCTGGTTAGGTTCGTAATGTAAGTCCCAATAGATGCCTTTTTGAACCATGCTGCACAGCCGTACGCAAAATATCCCATACAAACTTTCAACCCCTATTTTAACCTCTGGATCCATTTTTTTCGCAATAAAAGGTAGCCTATGTTCTTTCTCAAGTTCTTTCTCTAAAGATAGTCTATGCCAAATTTTATCAAAATCGGTTGAGAGGTTTAAGCAGGAAAGCGTAACTGACAAACAGACAGACAGAGTTACTTTCGCATTTATAATATTAGTAGGTAAGTAGGTATTCCCTAAATTATGGCGCCTACCTACGCTAGATTTCTGCGGGAATGAGGTATTTTCCCGCCGTAAAAAGTAGCCTGTGTCCGTGCCTAGGATCCTGTCTTTAAATTAACCAAGTCTTATAAAAATCCGTTCAGACGTTAAGGCGTGAATGAGATAAACTTTTAAAACAAACGATTAAAAATCACTAACTTAATTAGTTTTCTGCCTACTGCCTACGCCTTAAGTACGATATCATAAATATTAATAGCTTTTATCCTTTTCTAGGTTATCTATCACCTTACTAAATTTCATCAAAATACGTTCAGCCGTTTAGGCATGATAGAGCAAAACTCCTAGCAAAAACCATAAAAAAATCACTAACTCAATTCAGTTTTCTGCCTACTTCCTACCCCCTAAGCACGATGACGTGATCATTTTGATCTTATATCCGTTTTAGGTAACCATCTATTACCTTACTAAATTTCATCAAAATCCGTTCAGCCGTTTAGACGTGAAAGAGCAAAAGTCCCAACAAAATCGACTAAAAATCACTAACTCAATTTAGTTATCTGCCTACTGCCTACCCCCTAAGAACGATGGCGTAATTATTTATAGCCTATGACCATTTCTTGGTTATCATCTATCACCATATCAAATTTTATCAAAATCCGTTCAGCCGTTTAGGCGTGAATGTGTAACAGACAGACAGACAGACAGAGTTACTTTCGCATTTATAATATTAGTATGGATAGCTAGATGTCGCGTGGTTCGCTCGCTGCAAGCAGCTCGCGTGTCCTGTATTAGTTCGAAACTTTGTATGGCGGCCATTTTGTTTTACCGGCAATTGTATTCGACCAAGATTTTAATAGGTCTCATGAAAACCAAAACATTCCAGGTGTGATATGTTTGCCAGGACGTAGGATGTCTCCCTGATGCGGAGCTGTTTTCGAAGATCGAGAAGTACTTCCATACTCAAATGACAATCCGATCAAATCCCTCATACATAATTTTTACCCCCCGAGGCATTTTCAGGAAAAACTAAAAATTTGTATGGCGGCCATCTTGATTTTCCGCCATTTTGTTTTTTTCTGCTTGCGATTGAATTCGAACAAGATTCAAATAGGTCTCGTGAAAGAAAAATGGCTCCAGGTTTTATAGTTTTGCCAGGCCGTAGGGTGTCTCTCTGATGCGGAGCAGTTTCTGAAGATCAAGAAATATTTTCATACTCAACATGACCTTCCGATTACGCCCCCATACATTGTTTTTGCCCCCGAGACATTTTCTGAAAAAAAAAAAAAAAAAAAAAACAAAATTTTGTATGGTTGCCATCTTGTTTTTCCGCCATCTTGTGTAGGTGTATACACCCTCACACCCTTACATACACACATCCTCACAATTTTTAACTATATTGCATTTTTTTACTTTTTTTTTGGTATTTTTAATTTGGTAAATTGGTAAGTTATTTAATTGAGAAGTTGTCGAATTGGGAAGTTGTCGAAATGGAAAGTTGTCGAATTGGGAAATAGAATTGATCATTTGTCCAATTGGGAAACTTGGCAAATTGGGAAAGTGGTCCAATTGAACCGAAAGGGTTTTACATTTTTATTGCAAGCGGATACGGACCGCGCTGCGCCGCCGTTATTATTTCTCCCTCGCAATTATTGTTTAGAGAACTTCTGACTTCTGCTGGCCAGTTCAACGGCTGACTGCGAATGCTATCTTTGTACTTTGAACTCATTTTAATCTACTACGCGTACAACAATACGGTAAACGATAAAAAATAGGTCTTTTAAAAGCACGATGTTAATACAGCTTCAATGTTGAGGCGAGATTGAAACCAAAATGCTATATGCATGTCGCGTCGAAAACGAGACGGAGTTCAAAGCGAAACACAACCATTTTATAACACAAGGCATAACCTGCACAGACCGCCTATTTATCACCATAATGCCTAAAGTCAGCGAAGTCCCTCGTTGAAAATTTTCACCAGATGACAGAACCATCGCAATATGTGCAATGTTAGTATTTAATTAGAGTGATTGCCGTCGGGAACTCGTCTATAATTCACATCACACAGCTATGGCGCTGGACCGAGTGCATCGCAATATCGGATATTAAACATTGTCCAAATTGAAAGCTGCTTGGAAGTTGGAAATGCTCGCCCACGCCGGCGAGTGTGTTCCCACGTGGATAATGCGCACTATTCGAATTACCTATACCACTAATCATTGCTCTAGGTATGCTGTAAATAGACATTTTCGAGCACGCAATTTTGCTATTGTACCAACCGCATCAAAATCGCGAACAATTTTGCGGAGTACCGACTGAATGTAGAAATGTCTGATTAAGTGGTAAGTAGAAACCGTAAAGGGAACGTTATGTTCCCAATGAAATTAAGAGCCATTTTACGTAAGTAATATTTCAGCGATAGCGATATAGGTAGTCTAGAACAATGTAATTACTTAGCGACGCAGTAGTTATACTTATCACTATTACTCTAACATCGCCTAAGCTTTCCGTCGGTGTAGACTTATATTTATCGCGCTAAGCACTGCAAGTCCGTATCTGGAAATTACCATAATGCCTATTTGTATCCAAATCGGCCTAGCGTTTTAGGCGTGAAGAGGTAAAACACTGGAAGACAGTTAATTTTCGTAGGTTTCTAAAATATAGGAAAAAGATCTTCATATAACCTTTGGTACATTATTATGGAGTGAGTGAGTGGATGCCTCGGTGGCTGTGGCGTTGGCGACGCAATATCCGCACGGAAGCGAGGTAGACCCGGCAGCCAACCCGCTGCTGCAGACTAAGTACTGTTAATCACGTTTATACACTAATTCTCATTGGCTTTCAGAAAGGATGTGCCTTGGTGAAATCATACAGATAGCTATGCACATTTATGTCTCAGCTAGATTACTTTTACAATTCACTCGAACGCGTAACAGCAAGAATTAGTTGAGATTAGCAAATGCTGTCGCCCCCTTTTTAGATATTGATAATAGCCTTGGGTTCAAGTCTAAAAACGTTGGGTTGAGCAACAAAATTAAAACTAGAGTAATTAGGTTATACCTTGCATTACGCTATACTTGCTATAATTAGGTTATACAAGATATTTACTCTCACATGTTTTCCACCATTTCACATAAGTCAATTTTCTGCTTGTGATGTTAAAAAGAATATACTTGCCACCTCATCGAATGCCACTGGTGGTGACTGCATTAGTCGTACTATGATTGTCCCTCTCATCGACGTCATATCTCCCGTCATTACCCAAATCTTAAACAACTCCGTCTCCTTTGGTGTGTTTCCGACCGCATGGAAGGAAGCACTAATTATGCCCCTACCAAAAAAGTCCCATCCTGATACCCTCTCCGACTATCGCCCAATCTCCATCTTACCTTTCCTATGCAAGGTCCTGGAAAGGCTTGTTCATCACCAACTTACTCATTTTCTCTCCATGAACAACCTTTTAAATCCATTTCAATCCGGTTTCCGTCCAGGTCATAGTACTGCTACTGCTTTGGTTAATATATCCGATGACATCCGACTGGGAATGGAAAATCAGAAGTTGACTGTGTTGACGCTGCTAGATTTTAGCAATGCGTTCAATACTGTTGATTATGATATCTTGTTGGCAATGTTGACTTCACTTAACGTATCTCCAACAGTTGTTGACTGGTTTCGTAGTTACCTGTATGGGCGCCGGCAGCGCATACGTATTGAAGACACCTTCTCTACGTGGTGCGACACTTCTGCTGGTGTACCGCAGAGTGGCGTGTTGTCTCCACTCCTGTTTGCTATTTTCATAAATTCAATTACTCTTCCACTATCTTCTCCCTATCATTTGTATGCAGACGATCTTCAAATCTACACTCAGGCTCCTTTGTGTGATCTCTCTGATGCAATACAGGTGACCAACAGAAATCTAAAGTGCATCGCAGACTGGAGCCACTCTTATGGCCTAAAGGTCAATCCTACCAAGACTCAGACCATTATAATTGGAAGTCGCTGGTTCATGTCTAGAATTGACTTTAATACTTTGCCCCCTATAACGTTTGACGGTGTACATGTTCCGTATAGCCATACTGTTAAGAATCTGGACATTATCTTTGACGAGTGTTTCTCCTGGAAACCTCAGGTGACAGAAGTTAGCAGGAAGGTGTTTGCCGCGTACGGGTCGCTAAAGCGTCTAAAAAACCTCTTGCCGACCAAAACCAAGATCACTCTAACACATCGTCTCGTTCTGCCTATTTTAGATTACGCGGACGTTTGTTACCCGGATCTCTCTGTGCAACTAGTTGCAAAACTTGAACGTTTACAAAACCTATGCATAAGATTTATTTTTGGCCTGCGGAAGTTTGATCATGTTTCCGACTACCGTGCGAGGCTTGGGTGGTTACCGATTTATCGTCGGAGAGACTGCCATATCCTGTTCCTTCTATATTCCGTCCTTTTTAACCCTAAATCTCCTTGCTATCTTAAAGATCGCTTCGTCTTTCATTCTTCCACTCTTACCCGCAACCTCCGTTCATCCAACAATCTGTCTCTAAATATTCCTTCCCATTCCTCAACTTTCTACTCCAAGTCTTTCACGGTGCAAGCTGTCCGTTTGTGGAATTCTCTGCCTGAAAGCATTAGGAGAGCTTCGTCATTGGAGTCCTTTAAACGGCAAGTCAAGGCGCATTTCCTTACCTCTATTTCCTCTTCATCTTCATAATCTATCTACTCCTTTTCTTCCATAGTATATGTAGTAGTTTAAGTAGTGATATTTATTTATTATAACAATTATAATTATGTGTATTATTATTATGTAGTTTATGTAGTCGAAAGTGTATTTATTTTTATATGCACAAGTATTCTCATGCTGCACTATCCCGCTATATTACATAATATTCAATATCTCCTATGCTTAAAGGTTGCCTGGAAGAGATTGCTACTTAGCAATAAGGCCGCCTATTGTACTAATTCTATTTCTCTTTTGTTTTGTATTTTGTTTTTTCCTGTTTGTGCAATAAAGTATTTGTTATGTTATGTTTATTGCCATCGGTCAGGCCGGACAAAACATACAGTCGACTCGCTCCGGTCTGAGTAATCGCATATACCCGGGTGCCTTACTAATGTGATACAGGTGGCCTTGCTGCTAAGTCTCGCTCTTCCTGTTCACCCTAGATCACAAGCTTCTGGTCGTACAGTTAGCCTTGATCAATATTTGGCACCCGCCGGACAGGGGACCTTTGGTCCCCCGGGAACCTCCACCTTCCCCATAGTTCCGCCACGGTTTCTCCAACTAATAGTCGACTGTCGCTAGGGGCGAGAGATACTCGCTCCTGTAGTAAAAATACGGAAGAACAGTAATCACACTTATTTATTCTGGTATCAAGAAAATAACACTTAACTTGGTAAACACATCCGATGTCGTCAAGGTCCCCAACGCAAGAGAGCGTGTATCAATCCGTCCGATTTGACAACCCCATTCTTGTGTTGCCATTTATAGAAAAATGTCTTATAACTGTCGACGAACAATTCAGCCTAACACTCGTCCATCCTGACCGCGTGTATGTCCCCATACACGTCGACAGATGAGCCTAACACTCGGCTGATTGATGCACACTTCCAGCTTAATGTACCTAATTAACAAAGTATATTTAAGTTAATCACACAATAAATGTACAGAATAAATTTCATTTCATTTCATTTCAATCTTTTCACACAGTTTCATAGAGCAGTTAAGTTTTTGAATAGACATGAGGTTGTTCATTTTGAAATTCACTATACAAAGATTTTAATCGTAAGACCCGGTTTTCTAGACGCAATAATTAAATGATAGAGATTCGATTTAACTCAACATTGGGTTTTACGTCCATTAATGTAAAAGAAAATATTTATATTCAAATTAAGAATGTTGGTAATATAGAATGACCGGTAATAGGTATAGATTTTCTTTACAATTAAATTAATCTATATTACATACTAATGAACCAATCACATGGTCCATTCTATCTCAGTTCTAACGAACCAATCACATGGTCCTTTTTATTTCAATACCAACGAGCCAATCACATGGTCGTCTGTTTCTCTAATATTAGTTAACCAATCACATGGTTCTTCATACCTTAAATTTAACGAACCAATCACATGGTTCTTTATACCTTCAATTTAACGAACCAATCACATGGTCATCTGTTTCTCAAATATTACCTAACCAATCACATGGTCGCTACCTTAACAAACTATTGTCATAATACCTTTAATCTTATCGTATCGTGATACCTTCATACACATTTTACACATATTGATATTTATACTAAAACAAAAGATGTAATATCGTTGATTTAAATTTGATTCGTAACTCTAAGTCATGATCAACAACAATAAACGCTGTTAAAAATCATGTTCACTGTCAATATTTTCAAGATCCGTATCACTTTCATTTATACTTAAGGCTGCTACATGAACCCAGGGCAACACAACGATCGGCAGCGACTGTAGTTTTACGCTTATGTCTACTATTACTTAAACCTGGTGTCGCCGCGATTTTATACCGGTCATTACCGAGTACTGCAATAACACGATATGGACCCGAATAATTGTGGTAGTAACTTTTTACTTTTTCCATCATTTTTAAAATTTGAAGACGTAACCTCTACTAATGCGCATATTCTTAGAATACGCACATTCGATGCAAGCATCCACATATATTTTTATTTTTTTTCACGAATCTTGACATCTTAGGAAAACCAATATGTCCTCTTCAACCGATCCAGTGTTCTCTAGGCCAAAGTGGCCTATGTCGTCGTGGTTCATACGACATAGCTGCCACCTTGCCCCCTTCGGCACCACCCAACGCAAATCAGATCTATTACAATTAACACACCTGTATAACTTGTTATCCTTGATAACATAATTTTCGTTTATTTCTTTTAATCTAAGTCAGACGAAAGTGTCTCTCGAATCCGGCATAATTCACTATCGCCTAACTGCAGGGTGTGAAGCCAATCGTCACCTTCCCTAACGAATAAACAACTTCGTTGCCAAATCCCCTTAAAGCTGTCGTTACGTTGTTGTGTTGTAGGCCCAAATGTGTTAATTCTGAATTTGCCAAAAGAGAAACCTCACTGCCGAAATCTACAAAAGCTTTCACTGGAACCCCGTTAATAAAAACTTCTTTATAGAACTTTAAGTTCAGAGTAGACGTGGATATGCACATCGTATTTTGACAATTGGTAGCCTTACTATCACGTTACTCGTCGGGTTTCATAAAACAACTGTCTATTTTATGGCCTACTTTGTTGCACCGAGTACATTGAATAAGTGGTTTCGGGCACATTCGAAATGGGTGACCTGATCCCTTACAATTAAAACAAAATGTACTCTATCTATAAATATAATATATTTTATCTTGAAACCACTAGCTCTATTACCATTGCTGCCGCTAGTTATATTGAACCCTACGTTTGGCCTATTCCTAAAATAGAAACGTTCTGGGATATTTGTCTCCTTATTACTCATTAGGAATTCTAATAACTGTTCAGGTTCTGTGCACCGTAACGCCAAAGCATTCGACTTGGTAGTTTTGTCACTCAACCCGTGTATCAGACAATCTACCGCGCGTTTGCCGATATTGCACTGGTTCAACATTGCCAATTTCTCGTAAAAGTACACTACGATTGGTTCCTGGTGTAGATGATTTGATGTGTTCGTTGTAGGAGTAATTAATGGTCCAGGTTTGACGCGAAATGACTAAATTTATTTACTTGATGAAAAACGTATTTATTGAAACTGGAGTGATACAATTAAATGAACGGCAGTAAGGTTGAGAGAAATTATATAAAAGCGATAAACGAAGCGAAATATAAGTACGTAGCTAGCGAATACAATGCCAACGCGGGTAAGCACGGCAAGGCTTCTAAGCAGAGTGAGTAGGCGAGCCAGCGGTGAGGAACGCGCGCGGGGCGCGCGCGCACACGATCGCGCCACCTGACAGGTAGCAAAACCGGTCGCCGCGCCGCCGCCGCATACCAAGGATGACGTCGCGCTGGTGTGTGGCTCCTCTTGCATGAGCGGAGCGGAAGTGGTAGCGGAGTCACCACAATACTCCCCCGCTGAGACCATGGCTATGGTCGATAGTGATCAGGGAATCTGACAACCCGGCCGCTCCTCGTCTTTCTTACGGGCACTTCTGCGCTCGCATCTTCGTCGTCTGTGGTGGTTTGCGGTGTAGATGTGCTGTCTTTCGCCATATGCGCTGGTTTCAGACGATCTATTGTGACCGTGACTTGTCGCCCTTGCACATCCAGGTCGAATGTCTTTGAGCCTCTACGTAAGACTTTGTAGGGGCCCACATATGCAGCTTGAAGTGGCTTCTTAGCGGGACCCTGTCGTAGGAACACGTGTGTGGTAGTGTTCAAATCTTTTGGCAGATAAAACGGGCGATTTGAGTGCCATGATGTTGGTTGCGGTGCCAATCGACTCATGTGGCTACGCAGTCGGCTTGTGAAGTCCTGGATATCGACCGTCGTGTTGCATGTAGACGTGAAAAACTGTCCAGGTAACCGCAGGGGTTCACCGTAGACAAGTTCAGCGGCGGAGTTTTGTAGGTCTTCTTTCCACGCGCTGCGGATACCCAGAAGTACCAGTGGTAGCACTTCCGTCCAAGTTGATGAGGCGTGGCAAGTTATTGCGGCCTTTAGCTGCCGGTGTAGCCTCTCGACTAGGCCATTTGCTGCGGGGTGGTATGAAGTTGTGGTGTGGTGGACAGCGCCAATCAGAGCTGCGAGCGCTCGAAAGAGCTGCGACTCGAATTGGCGGCCTCGATCCGTGGTGATATGCTCTGGGCAACCGAAACGGGCTACCCAACCCGCAACAAAGGTGGATGCGCAGGTCTCCGCAGTGATGTCAAGTAAGGGGTATGCCTCAGGCCACCGTGTAAAGCGGTCGATGGCGGTGAGGCAATATCTGAAACCACAAGAAAGGGGTAAAGGGCCGACAATGTCCATATGGACATGCCGAAATCGTGCAGTAGGTGTCTTGAACTCTATTAATGGTGCCGAAGTATGCCTTTGCACCTTGCTGCGCTGGCACTGAAGGCATTGTTTAGTCCATGTACGGCAGTCCTTTCTAATACCGGGCCACACAAATCTTTGAGTGACCAGTCGAACTGTAGCCTTGACGCCTGGGTGACTGAGATAGTGGAGAGCGTCAAATATTTTGCGGCGAAATTTGGTAGTGATGAATGGCCTTGGTTCTGGTGTAGAAACGTCACAATAAACCTGTATGTCTGAATGTGGGGTCCTGACTTTCTCTAGCTTCAGGGTCGATCCATCATTCAGAAGCGATTGTAGCTCGTTGTCTATCGCTTGGGATTGTGCTAGGGATGAGTAGTTGATAAGGGGCGGTGATGAGACTTCTTCAATGCGAGATAAGGCATCTGCCACGATGTTGTCGTTCCCTGCGATGTATCGGATGTCCGTGCTAAATTGGCTAATGTAATCGAGGTACCTGAATTGACGGGGCGTACATTTATCCCTACGTGTACTGAATGCGAATGTGAGCGGTGCTGTCGACCTTGCCTTTGTCCTGGCCTAAAAGAGCGTGACTGGTGCTGTACCTTAACAAGAGCCTCCACTTGCCGAGTCAGTTCCGCTACTCGTACCTCTAAAGCGGTACCTGGCATGCTGTGCGCTGTGCTGGCAACTTGCAGTTGTGGCTGGACGATATCGTTGATGCGGTCGGCAAGCTCCGCGACTTCATCCAGGCTGCTCCTATGCTGTGAAGCAACGACGGTCTGCACGTTAGGTGGCAAACGACTCATCCACACAGTCCTGATGAACTCATCCGGCATATCTTCACCTGCGAGGCTGCGCAAGTGGCGTAAGAATTGAGAAGGTTTCCTATCTCCCAGGTCTTCGTGTTGGATAAGTTGGAGGGTTTTCTTCTCGCGTGAAAGAGAAATTCTGTTAATAAGCTCAGTTTTTAATTTTTGATACCTGCCGCCGGTAGTGGGTGGTGCGATCAGTATGTCCTTCACGATGCTCGCGTACTCGCGTTCCAGCTGTCCAGCTACGAAATGAAATTTGGTTGCGTCGTTGGTAATATTCGACAGGACAAATTGGCTTTCGATTTGCGAAAACCACACGTCTGGTTCTTCGTGCCAGAACGGTGGTATGCGGACACCAACGCGGAACACATCGCTTACACTGGGGCCACACCCCATCTCATTGTTTTGTGCACTTCTAGTATTTGTAGCCAAATCACTGTCCGTACCTGAATTATGCCCTTTTCCTGTGTTGGCTTTGCTGCCCGATGCCGCATCCATGAACTCCTCCTTATCTTCCGCGGCCTTCCTAGACATTATGTGTCCCGACAAGTTATTGCAGCCGCCGATGTCAAACGAAGGTCACGCCGTAAGGTGCGTCTTTCTGCTGTCCAACTAGTAGGGGTCACCAATGTAGATGATTTGATGTGTTCGTTGTAGGAGTAATTAATGGTCCAGGTTTGACGCGAAATGACTAAAGAACATGTCAAAACGTCCCCACCTTTGTAGCAACTAATGACATATACCATTAGAAAGGTCTTATAAAACAGATATTTTTTTTATATGGGGGCAACTTTATGCGCCATGACCGAAAAAAGTTATTCAATATTGAATATGCCAATAAATCCCTTATCGAGTTTCAAGCAGAAATTATATTTATGTGACTTATTATCCGTTTTTTACCATTATTCATGACTAGCTTTTGCCCGCGACTTCGTCCGCGTGGCGTGTTATATAAGAGAGAGATCTTTGTGTGTGTGGGAGTGCATACTTATGCAGTTTAGATTTTTTCATAAGTACATTTTTTTTTCCCAATAACTCCCATTTTTCAAAATACAGCCAAAAATAAACTTTATATTTACTAAGGTATGCATGCGTGCTAGATTGAATCAATTGATTGAATTGTTTTTTTTTTTAATTGATTGTTCATTGAGTTTTAATTTTAATACACACTTCCTCTCTTCCCTTCAACGTTGCTGTGCCCTATAGGGTCCATGTTTTAGTTCCTATGCCTATGTAACACCCTATTGTACTACATGGAATGCACTAAATAATTTAATTGAATTGAATTGAAAATATCTATCTTACGCGGTTTCGATTTTTTCATACAAATGTTTTTTTCCCACTAACTCCCGTTTCCGTGGGAATTTTGCAATATCCTGTTGCAACTAAGCTTTAAGTTAACTAAGGTACCTGCATGCCAAATTTCAAGCGTCTAACTTAAGCGGTTTAGATTTTTCATACAAAAAGATTTTCCCGCTAATTTCCGTTCCCGTGGGAATTCCGGGAATTCCTTTCTTAGTGCACCTCTACGGTACCTAAGCTATGTCCCTTCCAAATTTCAAATGCCTACGTTTAGCCGTTCAGGCTATGCGTTGATATATGTCAGTCACTGAGTCAGTCAGTTTCTCCTTTTATTTAGATTTGATTTTTTCATACAAATGTTTTTTCCCGCTAACTACCGTTCCCGTGGGAATTTTGTAATATCCTGTTGCAACTAAGCTTTAAGTTTACTAAAGTACCTGCATGCCAAATTTCAAACGTCTAACTTGAGTGGTTTAGATTTTTCATACAAAAGGATTTTCCCGTTAATTCGCGTTCCCGTGGGAATTTGGGAATTCCTTTCTTAGTGCACCTCCACGGTACCTAAGGTACCTGCATGACAAATTTCAAAGGTCTAACTTGAATGGTTTAGATTTTTCATACAAAAGGATTTTCCCGCTAATTCCCGTTCTCGTGGGAATTTCGGGAATTCCTTTCTTAGTGCACCACTACGGTACTTAAGGTATCTGCATGCCAAATTTCAAACGTCTAACTTGAGTGGTTTAGATTTTTCATACAAAAGGATTTTCCCGCTAATTCCCGTTCCCGTGAGAATTTTGGGAATTCCTTTCTTAGTGCACCTCTACGGTACTTAAGGTACTTGCATGCCAAATTTCAATTGTTTAACTTGAGTGGTTTAGATTTTTCATACAAAAGGATTTTCCCGCTAACTACCGTTCCCGTGGGAATTTTGTAATATCCTGTTGCAACTAAGCTTTAAGTTTACTAAAGTACCTGCATGCCAAATTTCAAACGTCTAACTTGAGTGGTTTAGATTTTTCATACAAAAGGATTTTCCCGTTAATTCGCGTTCCCGTGGGAATTTGGGAATTCCTTTCTTAGTGCACCTCCACGGTACCTAAGGTACCTGCATGACAAATTTCAAAGGTCTAACTTGAGTGGTTTAGAATTTTCATACAAAAGGATTTTCCCGCTAATTCCCGTTCTCGTGGGAATTTCGGGAATTCCTTTCTTAGTGCACCTCTACGGTACTTAAGGTATCTGCATGCCAAATTTCAAACGTCTAACTTGAGTGGTTTAGATTTTTCATACAAAAGGATTTTCCCGCTAATTCCCGTTCCCGTGAGAATTTTGGGAATTCCTTTCTTAGTGCACCTCTACGGTACTTAAGGTACCTGCATGCCAAATTTCAATTGTCTAACTTGAGTGGTTTAGATTTTTCATACAAAAGGATTTTCCCGCTAATTCCCGTTCCCGTGGGAATTTCGGGAATTCCTTTCTTAGTACACCTCTACGGTATCTAAGGTACCTGCATGCCAAATTTCAATTGTCTAACTTGAGTGGTTTAGATTTTTCATACAAAAGGATTTTCCCGCTAATTCCCGTTCCCGTAGGATTTTCGGGAATTCCTTTCTTAGTATACCTCTACGGTATCTAAGGTACCTGCATGCCAAATTTCAAACGTCTAACTTGAGTGGTTTAGATTTTTCATACAAAAGAATTTCCCTTCACTACTCTGCTCCTATTGATTGTAGCGTGATGAAAAGTATACTATAACCTGTCCAGGAGTGTGAAGAATAATTGTACCAAGTTTCATTAAAATCCGTCCAGTAGTTTTTGTTTCTATAAGGAACATACAGACAGACAGACAGACAGACAGACAGACAGACAGACAGACAGACAGACAGACAGACAGACAGACAGACAGACAAAAATTTTACTGATTGCATTTTTGGCATCAGTATCGACCACTTATCACCCCCTGATAGTTATTTTGAAAAAATATTTAATGTACAGAATTGACCTCTCTACAGATTTATTATAAGTATAGATAACAACTGTGCGAGCAGGACCTAGTGTGCACGCGCAGGCTGAAATGCGTGCGACAGAGAAAGAACCGGGCTACGGGCGGAAGGGAGTACCTACCTGCGCGCGGCCGCTAGTTTAGTTAGTACCGATTTGGAACTGTTTGAGCTAGTGCGACCCATTTTGTCACCACGACCCATTTTGTTTGACCTTAGACCTTTTTAACGGATTTTTAGATCTTTGCCTGCGATTGGACTTTGAATGACCTGTAATATGACCTTGGCCTTCGTAACGGATTATTGAGTTTCGCCTGAGGATTGGATATTGTGCATTGGACATTGTTATTTAACAAAAATGGCAGAACGAAGAAGTGACCATTGTGTTACTTGTGCGCGATCAGTTCGTTGCGATCGAAATAGACACACTATCAGCCGAGAACATATGGAAGATCGACCAGGCTTTGCTGAATATGTTTTAGAACGGATTAATATACAAGAGGTTAGTAAAGTGTTGTTTATTTACCACTTATATGGGTCTATAGGCTACGCTCTCCCGCACAAGATCGGTAACACATAGGTACCACTGGTATTAGTATAAATGTTTATAGGCGGCGGTAATTACCTACCATCAGGCGAGTTGCCTGCCTGTTTGCTTGTCTTAATGTGTAATAAAAAATTAAAAACTTGTATCGCTACATTTCATATACGGATCTAGATTCTTTATTTACTATTTCAGATGGCCCAAAATGATGTACAGTACATGTGTTATCGCTGTTGGGTTGCAGCCAATCGAAGACAGGCTAGATATGAACAAGAGAACAATGAAGAAGCCGCAATTGTTCCGGAGGAGTCGCATGAAATCTCAGTACCAAGCTACAAACGGGTCGCCAATACATCTCGCCGTTGTATGTATAGTGGTTGCCAGCATATTGACCTGCATCGAGTATCTTTTTTTTTAAAAGTGCATTTATTAGTAGAACATCGCGTATATATACCACAGTCCGCACGTATTTGCTCTAACCATATTAGTGCTAACGAATGGAGTTCACTGTATGAAAATGGTGAAACCATATTTACCCCAGACCAACTAAAAGATCTCATCGATACTTTGAGGAATGCGTACAAAAATAAAACATTTCTCGATTTTGAAAACATAGAGACAATCTCTCCAGAGGAACTATATTTCCACACTGGCTTGACTCATGCTCAATTCGGGACTATAATTAATGAAACACCGTCTCTTTCCGAAGAGTTAAAAAAACCAAAAACAGCCTTGGGAGCATACTTGCTCAAACTAAGGTCTGGTGAACCAAATGTTAGAATTGCCAGTCAAGTAGGTGTTAGTAAAAGGACACTAGAGCGCTTATTTAATAAAGTGCGCGATTGTTTGACGCGGGAGTTTGTGGGCCGTCATTTAGGGTTTGATCACCTCACTCGAGAGGACATATTAGTCCATTCACTAACAGTACCAAATCAAATATTCAGTGACCCTACTAACCCAGCAGCTATTGTTTTATTTGATGGCACTTACATATATATACAGAAAAGCAAGAATTTTTTATTTCAAAAGAAAACATATAGCTTGCACAAATATAAAAACCTTCTGAAGCCGTTTATGATGGTATGCTCAGATGGTTATATTATAGACATAACGGGACCACATGCTGCAACGACATCTGATGCAGTCATTATGAGTCAGATGATGAACGATTTGACTAGCCCCATCCATTATATCCTTCAAAATAATGACGTGTTCATTTTGGACAGAGGTTTCCGGGATTCTATATATAGAGATGCAGAGATGCGTGATATAGAGATGCGTGGTATGAACCTCATATGCCTCCAACTAAAGATAGGGGCGCGACTCAGTTGTCCGATATTCAAGCCAACAAGTCACGCCTGATTACTATTGTTCGATGGGTTGTAGAAGTTATCAACGGGTGGTTTAAACGTGACTTTAAGTTATTCCGAAATGTGGTTTTCAACAAAAGTATGCCACATATTTTCGAAGATTTTCGCATAGCAGGAGCGTTGATAAACGCTTTTAGACGACCTCTGGAAGACAGTCCCCACGCCGACGCATTTGTCGAAATAATAATGAATAGGATAGATGTTCCGAACAGGTTAGGCAATTATGTTGTTTCTGAAAACGTCAACAGACAAAGGGCGGCATTTACAACCATAGACGATGCGTCCTTGAACATAATGTTTCCAGAAATGACTGAAGATGACGTGGTATTGTTCAGTTTAGGAACATATCATTTAAAGCTGGCAAAATCATATGTTGCTGAACATTTGAGGGGAGGTGATGGTGTTTATCGCATAGAGGTATCACTGACGCCTCGTCCCAACATGACCGAATATGGGATATTGACAGACGGCTGCACGTTGTTGAGAGCTCGTATCTTGTCAAGACATGTTTCAAATAAAATATATTATACATATATTTTAATAAACAATGCGCAAGGAAGAGATGCTATCAAGGAACATTATTGCTCCTGTATGACTGGAATGAGGACACTTGGAGCCTGCGCACATACCGTCAGTGTAATATGGTTCCTCGGAGTTGGTCGTCATTTAGAAAACTTCGTTGGCCCAGCTAATGCTTGGGACGATATAATTATTGAAAGTGGAAATACTATTTAAGCTATTTGTTTAATAATAAAACGTTATTATGGTTCCAAAGTGTTTTAACATGTAGTTTAAACATATTTTTTAAAAATCAGTGGCAGAGACTAACCTTGATTTCAACTGAAGACCTCATGCACGTGAGATGATAACATTACATCTGTGCTACCATCGCTCCTCTTTTATTTAATTTTTAATGATTACATAAATATTTTTTTTTTTTTCAATTTAATATAACTCGGACCTGACATTCATTCGTTCATTCATTCATTCAATATCAATCTTTAAATCAGTCCCACACTTTATAATATCAACGCTCAGATGCTACAAGGGTGGGGACGGGGTTCATACAAAAATGCCCATTGTTCTTTATTTACTTGATGAAAAACGTATTTATTGAAACTGGAGTGATACAATTAAATGAACGGCAGTAAGGTTGAGAGAAATTATATAAAAGCGATAAACGAAGCGAAATATAAGTACGTAGCTAGCGAATACAATGCAAACGCGGGTAAGCACGGCAAGGCTTCTAAGCAGAGTGAGTAGGCGAGCCAGCGGTGAGGAACGCGCGCGGGGCGCGCGCGCACACGATCGCGCCACCTGACAGGTAGCAAAACCGGTCACCGCGCCGCCGCATACCAAGGATGACGTCGCGCTGGTGTGTGGCTCCTCTTGCATGAGCGGAGCGGAAGTGGTAGCGGAGTCACCACACTGGAACATACTTTTGCGCTTTAGCATGTACTCCAAGGACTGGCCATAGTTTTGCTCAAATGGGAATGCACTACACAACTTTTGTTGCTATTCCACCCACGTATACATTATGGTTTCTAGACTATCATACCACGATTTAGCCAGTCCCTGCCGTTTCTGGCAACGCGAAATGAATTGTAGTTCTTTCGTCCCAACCGTAGACGGTGGCGCACTCATTCACCTTTTTATTACCAAACATATACTCGCTGTCCTTTCGATGACGGGTCAACATCTGGAAGTATATTCTTAGGATTGGGGTTATTAGAGTGACTGGGTGCGCCTGCCGGCGTCGGCTGGGGCTTTATTGAGTTTAGTATGTCTATAACATCCTTGGACGTGAATGTAGGACTATCTATCCGTCTAGACCGATGCGCGGTATTAATTCCTTCGTCATGTGCATCTGTATGCGGACGCTTCATCCTATGATTGACGTCATTTCTGTCTGGTAGTCTACTACGTGCACGGTCACGTTGAAGTTGATCTTAAAGAAACTGCAGCCGTGCTCGCTCTCGCGCTTACAATTGTTCTCGCTCCTGTATACTCGAACTATTCCTAGCTCTACTTTGTTGGCGACTTACACTGCGATTACGGTGGTAGAGAGTGGAGCTAAGACTACGTCTTCTACTTCTGCTTCGCGTCTTACTGTGACGATGAGAACAGCTCGATTTACGTCTACGATTTCTACTTCGCGTCTTACTGCGTTGACGATGACAATAGCTTGGAATACACGTCTACGGATTCTGGTTCGGGTTTTGCTGCGGTGACGACGCGAACAGCTTGGACTACGTCTACGACTTGTACTACGTATCTTACTTGAGTCATTGCAATTAGAGTGAAGTCCACCCTCGGTATGCACATCACGGTCGGTGCGCCTTTCACGTGACTGCTCGGATGTCTGGATCTCGAGAGTTGTAAGGCTCCGTCGCCTCTGAGCTTCAGATTCATCACGTTGTTGCATATCTTGGTAAACAATTACCGCTCCAACGGTAAAAACAAACTATTCAACGCCACGTGGACTAGCCAAGTTCCGTATACTTTCGCCGCCAACCTTCGAATGCCCAATTTCTGCATTGCGAAATGCACTACTGTCCTCTCATCCCAGCCGTAAACCTCCGCGCACTGATTTACCTTTTTTAGCCACATGTCTATGCGTTGGCTTTTCAGAGACGGATTAAATTCCGGAAGAATATTTTTGTAATCCAAATTTTTATTTACTGATGGTGCGCTTTGATTTAACGGCTGCGATGGGAGAGCATCTTTAATAGTTTTAATTAGTTCGACAACCTTCTCCTGCTCTCTTCTCGAAGCCAGCTCGCGATCAAGCAAGCAGCGACTGCGGCTGCGGCTTTCACCGCGGCTGCGGCTGCGTCTAGCACGTGAACGGCTCCTCCTAGGAGTCTCCAGACTAAGGACTCCGTCTCCTCCGTCCATTTCCTAGAACTCGTAAAATAAAATTGTAACCATTAATGACTAACCAACATTTGAATTTTAAAGAATCTAATTTTACTGTTTTTGATGATAACTCGAAAACGGTGCTTCCGGGGCACGTAATTATCCGCCAGATTCTACCATCCAGATAATAAATCCGAAGAACAATCCGGAGTGTTCGGTCGTCCGATATCCGGACAGCATGCCCTAGGTGCATCTAGAGAAAATAGACAATATGTTTGACCCCTTTCATCAACCTCCGTAACCTCAACCTGGTATCATCACATGTGCTGTTCATATAGGATCTATTATTGTTACTAAAGAACACCCAAAACCTGCTAGGGGATGGATAATAAGGCTATGATAACATTTTATTCACAAAAACGTAAAAGTTAAAAATATTTGTGTAAAAATCTCGTAAACTATGCATGTGACCTTACAAACGACATCTTCAGTAATCCCTTATAACCCTCAATACCAGCAAGTTCTACTTTATGACAATAAATTACATTTAAGTAGTTCTACTTTATGATAATAATTACAATGACTCTTAATGATATTAGGCCAAACAAAATAATTACATTTTATATTTTAGTATCTAAATAAAGATTCAATTACTGAAACCAGATTGACCGGACCATATTACATATGTACATACATACATATATGATGAGGTGGGCAGAGCCACAAGTAATCAAAGACAGCTTGCAGCCACTGTTGATACGAAATCCTAAGATACCATACATAACCACCATATTATGTGGCCTATAAGAAAAAAAATGTAAAAACAACACATAAATTATCTTGTAAATTACTTACATGTCTGGTCGCAATAACAACGAAATTTTTGTTACCGCTGTATTAATTAGTATTAATCTTTACCAAACATAATAACCCTTTACAACAAAACTTCACTATTATTTCCTTTTATATATTTTTTTTATTTTTTTAAATGTAGGTATGTACGTAGCATTGGATTAATTAGGTCATTCATTGAAGTTGAACATATCAAGAGTAATACATTCATTTTTGTTTATTTTCTGTAATCCGTACGTAATGTTTAGAATGTGGGTAACTCTTCGAAATAAAGACAGGTTAAATAACTAAAGGTAACTACTATTTGAAATAAAAGTTGACTATGCGTAATTGAAACAATTAGAGTCTCACTAATAATTAAAGAATAATTATAATTCAAACAACACTTTTCTACAGTTAAACTTACAAACTATCCAGCTTGAAAAGTGGTCACGCGTGGCAACAAAACATTCCAAAAACGTAGGTACTTACCACTTCTGATATTTAGTAAAAATACGGAAGAACAGTAATCACACTTATTTATTCTGGTATCAAGAAAATAACACTTAACTTGGTAAACACATCCGATGTCGTCAAGGTCCCCAACGCAAGAGAGCGTGTATCAATCCGTCCGATTTGACAACCCCATTCTTGTGTTGCCATTTATAGAAAAATGTCTTATAACTGTCGACGAACAATTCAGCCTAACACTCCCGTCCAATTTCTACGCCCCCATGGCTAAGACACTACTCAAAGTACATTGTACTAGCGTTTTATTGGACACCATTTATGGAAATTTACTGCTACGATAATACAGTCTCATCATATTTCCACACCATATGAATACCAGTCGACACATCACATATATAGTATAAAAAGGACTTACAAGAGGTAGCTGACTCACCCTCTCCAGGTCCTCGCCCTTTTGCCTCCCTGGGCTGCAGTTTTTTAACTAGCTGTCAATTTGCTAACGACTGACAGTTGGCGCCAAAATGACTCACCTTCTAAGTGGACGTATTTTTACATGGCAACTCGCGTTGCGCGCGACAAATGCTATGCGTTACAAAACTATTTTGAGCTATATACTTTCTTATGTACCTGACAATTAAAAAGGACCAACTCTAGAATAACTCGATAAAGCAAATATGTCGCTAAATAATAATATATTTCTAGATTGAGCAAATCATTTTTCCAAGTAAGTAAACAAATGACAATGGGCACTTTTGTATGAAACTTGGTCCAAGAACCTCCACTGATGAGACTTATATGTAATGAAAGCTTATGCTTTCTCTATGATTCTGGCAAAGTCCTATCAGATTCTGTCCCGGGGTTCTTTTTTTACGGCCATGTTTGTCCTGGCTAAAAATGTGATAAAATACAGTGGGAGCTAAAATCGACTCAAGATTTGTTGCTGGATAACTAAGTCTACATAAATAATTATGTATCATATTGTATATCATTTTAAAGAGGATCTTTTCCAGAATCCGAAACATAAAAAAAAAAAACAAAAAAAATCTTTTTGTAAGCGAATTATAGTCAATTTATATCTGCAGCGCCATTGTTTCTCGGTAGCTAAGTTCAAGTTTCATGCCTTTTACCCCTTCCAAAAGTATCTTACCGATTTTTTTTTATATTGCTTCCGGAATTTGATCTGAGTGATAATAACAAGAAAAATAAATAAACACCTCTCCGATAGAGACCGGCTAAGCTATTGCCTATTGCAAGAAATCGTCATCATTAGCAAGTCATTACGGTATTGCATATTATAAGCTTATCAGCAACTTGGAACTTGGTCCAAGAACCTCCACTGGTGAGACTTGCATGTAATGATAGCTTATACTTGTCCTATGATTCTGGCAAAGTTCTATCAAACTCTGTCCTAGGGTTTTTTTACGGCCATGTTTGTCCTGAGTCCTGAGTGTACAGTAGTGGACTGCAAAATCACCTCAGGATTTGTTGTCGAAAAACTATTTAACTAAGTCTATATACATAATTATATATCATAATATATATCAATTTTAAAGGGGAAGGTTATCAGAATCTGAAACACAAATAAAAAAATGCATTAAGTATGTAAACGACTTTTAGCCAACTCACGTCCCTAGCACCATTTTTCTCAGCAGCTACGTACGAGTTTCGCGCCTTCCAACCTTTCCAAAGAAGCCCAATCATTTTTTCCTTCTTCTGATATTGCATTCTTAACCTGACAAGACTAAGTGACAACAACAAGAAATAAAATAGATACCATTCCGATAGAGGCCGCGTAAGCTATGGACCTATTGCAAGATAATGTACTCAAAGGCTAGTCATTATAATCCAACAGACGTAACATGATTAGAATGCGGGAGAACGCAAATGTAGTATGTTTTCTTTCACCACAATCTTGTTTTATTAATCCAGGCTTATATCTTGTCTTATAAACAATGCCGAATGGTACAACAGTATCGTAAACGTAAGGTTGCCTGGTAGTAATTGCTACCTTGGCAATAAAGCCGCCTTTTGCACCAGTTATTGCCTGAACTTGTTTAATAAATGTGTTTCTTTTGTATACAATAGAGTCATTGTATTGCATCTTGATTAGAATGACTTATTTCTTGTTTCTCTCGTACTAAGCTGTATAGTTGTGTTGCTGTTAGTGTTAAAGAGACACATATTTCGTCTCTTTCGCATAAGGCGATGTACTACATTTCCGTCCCGCCGCATTCTAATCATGTTACGTCTGTTGGATTATAATGACTAGCCTTTGAGTACGTTATCTTGCAATAAATAGGTCCATAGCTTACGCGGCCTCTATCGGAATGGTATCTATTTTTTTTTTTTCTTTGTTGTCACTTGTCAGGTTAAGAATGCAATATCAGAAGAAGGAAAAAATGATTGGGCTTCTTTGGAAAGGTTGGAAGGCGCGAAACTCGTACGTAGCTGCTGAGAAAAATGGTGCTAGGGACGTGAGTTGGCTAAAAGTCGTTTACATACTTAATGCATTTTTTTATTTGTGTTTCAGATTCTGATAACCTTCCCCTTTAAAATTGATATACATTATGATATATAATTATGTATATAGACTTAGTTAAATAGTTTTTCGACAACAAATCCTGAGGTGATTTTGCAGTCCACTACTGTACACTCAGGACTCAGGACAAACATGGCCGTAAAAAACCCTAGGACAGAGTTTGATAGAACTTTGCCAGAATCATAGGACAAGTATAAGCTATCATTACATGCAAATCTCATCAGTGGAGGTTCTTGGACCAAGTTCCAAGTTGCTGATAAGCTTATAATATGCAATACCGTAATGACTTGCTAATGATGACGATTTCTTGCAATAGGCAATAGCTTAGCCCGTCTCTATCGGAGAGGTGTTTATTTATTTTTCTTGTTATTATCACTCAGATCAAATTCCGGAAGCAATATAAAAAAAATCGGTAAGATACTTTTGGAATGGGTAAAAGGCATGAAACTTGAACTAAGCTACCGAGAAACAATGGCGCTGCAGATATAAATTGACTATAATTCGCTTACAAAAAGATTTTTTTTGTTTTTTTTTTATGTTTCGGATTCTGGAAAAGATCCTCTTTAAAATGATATACAATATGATACATAATTATTTATGTAGACTTAGTTATCCAGCAACAAATCTTGAGCCGATTTTAGCTCCCACTGTATTTTATCACATTTTTAGCCAGGACAAACATGGCCGTAAAAAAAGAACCCCGGGACAGAATCTGATAGAACTTTGCCAGATTCATAGAGAAAGCATAAGCTTTCATTACATATAAGTCTCATCAGTGGAGGTTCTTGGACCAGATTCGCCCATTCTCCTTTCGCCAACGTTTCCGCTTTCTCAATCAGCGTTCAAAGTTGTTCTGCTATACGCTGTTACGCGATTATACCGTCAAATATCTATTTATTAATGTATCAGGAGGCGGGAGCAAATTAAATAACGTTTCCCTCGAAAATAAATTGCAATAACGCGAAAATCTCTGCCGGTGGTGGAGTGACAATATTTAAATTATATCAGGTTATCAACAACCAATACGGAGGGCGTCAGCTCTGCGGAGACGATTCGCCGCCAATCGTTAGCGAGAGTTTGGAATTTTCACCGTTTGAAAAGTTCGTGATGCTTCGAATCGGGTAACCAGAGCAAATGAAATAAACCTCGCGCTAGGTAGGGCGACGGGTGTGAATAGGATTGGAGACCAACCTTGAGCAGGTTGGACTGCGACAGTAGTTCCGAAACGATGCACGTATTTTGATTCTATTTTTATAAAATCATACACCATTTTTTTTTTTTTAACGTTGGGAAATGCGTTACGCATACTACGCCGCCCGGGGGGGCGACGTGGTTATGTGGGACCCCCCGGGTGTCACCATCCGGTATACCCACTAAAACCCAACGGTGTTCCTCCTTGCCGCCGTGTGGCGGGGATACGGGAACGCAATTGCCGATGCCCTTTGGGGCCCAGCGCCCATGGGAGCGCATCAAGCGCCTCCCCCTCCGCCGAGGGCTGCCCGGAACACTTGGGGAGCCCTACAGCACGGGACCTATGTTGTGGACAGCGGTCCCCCGACCACCGTCCACAGGTCCCGGTCAAGGCGGCGCTCGGTCGATTGCGACCAAGTACGCCCGTCGCCGCCTTCCCGGTCGCCTGCGGCGAATCGGGAGCGAGTCGACAGAGCCTTCCCATTCCCTCTCCGCCGCTTCCTTCGCGGACATGACTATGTCCGCGAAGGTGGCGACCGCTCTCCAGGCCTGCTCGCCGCCGATCATGGCCCTAACCATGGCCGGCAGCGAGAGGTCCGCCCCTATTATTGTGGACAGGACAGCGCGAGGGACCGCCCAAGCGGGAAACTCCTCGCGCGTGTGTCGTGCCGTGTCCACTATGCCGCCCACACAGTGGTGGCATTCGGCGGTTGGCTCCCTCCTGACCACCCCAAACAGATACTCACTACGAACATACGCCTACACACACACACACACACACACACACACACACACACACACGCACACACGCGCGCACACACACACACACACACACACACAAACACACGTAAACATACACGTAGGAACACTTACCTTTACACTATACTTACCTGCAGTTGGTTGACCCGGCGTCGACGCCTGCTCACCTTGTAGACCACTGGAACTGTAGACTCGTTGACCCGCTGCTGTGCAGCAAAGACCTGAAAGAGAAAATACAATTATCATTGACGACCTGTATTAAATACAAATTATTTTAAATACTCTATTATTTTTACATTTTTATTCTTATTTCTTCTATACAAATTTATACAATTGACTTTATTTACAACCTATAATATAGAAGGTTCTTACCTGTAGGGACTTTATACGATCCTGACTTGACGTGTCCCCTTGCTTAAAATGAGCTTCGGATTTAGAACCCCAGCCAAACGTACAATGGACAAACCCGGGTCCCCTAAGGCTCCGGAGAAACAGAGAGCAAGCCCGAGCTCCCAGGCCAACGTTAGGCTGAGTATAGATGCCTGGGAGGCCGGGGAAATAGTTAATCTGACGCAAGTTACGCCCCCGCCACAACCGAAGCCAGCAGAAGTGGCCCCTCCCAAATCAACCCAGCGCAAAAGAGCCCCCCCGCAAGGGCGGACAGCCAAAACAGTCGATTCACCACTACTTCCCTCGACACCGGTCACGCGAGCGGCAAAAGCCAGGACATGGGTGACAAAAGGGAAGACGTATTTGAGTAAATCGAAAAATATGAAGACGGAACTAAAGAACGGCCTCATTGCTGCCTTAGACAACCTCTATAGGTGTTATAAAGAAGCTGAAGCGGATAAGGCAGGGACGTGGGGAACACTAGAGACGACAGAGACTGGGCGGGAGCGGAATAGGGAGGAAGAGGAGGAAAAACAGCGGACGCCAGGGACAGAGAAGACCAGCGAAGAAGCACAGGATAGGCTAATTATAAAAATCGAAGAGCAGACTAAGCTTCTCCTGGAGAATAGTAGGAAGCTGGATGAGTTGAAGGAAAGTGTAGAGAGAAAAAACGAAGAAATACAAAAAGCCTCCTACGCCAGTGTAACGGCGGGACCACCAAAGAGGGTGACCTCTGACCGGACCGCACTACACTCGGTTATTATCACCTCCGAGAACAAAGAAGAAACGGGAGAAGAGATTATGGACCGAGTAAGGATAGCCGTGAAAGCCAAGGAAGGTGGGATAGAGGTCGAAAGGGTAAGGAAAGCGAAAGATAGAAAAGTAATCTTAGGATGTAGGACAAAGGAGGAAAGAAAGAGAGTTAAAGACCGACTGGAGAGCGCGGGACAGCACCTCAATGTCGAGGAAGTGAGGAACAAGGACCCTATGCTGGTCTTCCGAGGCGTCCTTCGCGTTCACTCTGATGAGGAATTGCTGGGGGCGCTGAGGAACCAAAACCGGGACATTTTTCACGGCCTCGACG
The DNA here is from genome assembly GCF_024362695.1 of Pectinophora gossypiella. Lineage (NCBI taxonomy): Eukaryota > Metazoa > Arthropoda > Insecta > Lepidoptera > Gelechiidae > Pectinophora > Pectinophora gossypiella. The sequence goes on from NW_026063278.1 coordinate 96,131, forward strand.
GAGAGGAAGACAGACTCACGGTCAAATTTAGGAAGAACGCCAGAAATCCAAACACAAACCATGTAATTGTCACTACCTCCCCCACAATATGGAACCGAGCGCTGAACAAGGGTAGAGTCCGAATCGATCTACAGACGATTTACGTGGAAGATCAGTCTCCCCTGGTGCAGTGCACGCGCTGTCTGGGCTACGGCCATGGAAGGCGATTCTGTAAAGATCCAGTGGATCTCTGCAGCCACTGTGCGGGCCCGCACCTTAGAGCGGACTGCCCTCAGCAGATCGCGGGCGCGGACCCGGAGTGCTGGAACTGTAAGAAGGCCGAACTGAACGAAACAGCACATAACGCGTTTAGCAACCAATGCCCGGTGCGCATAAAATGGGATAGGCTAGCACGGGCATCTGTGGCCTATTGCTAAAGTGGCCCCAGGGAACAAGCCGTACAAGATGCTCCAGGCAAATCTCCAAAGGAAGAAGTTGGCGACCCAGGAGCTTATGATTGAGGCCGGAAAGCGCAAAGCAGCCGCAGCGCTAATCCAGGAACCCTACGTGGGCGGAGCAACGAAGATGAACGGGTTTAGAGGCGTCAGAGTCTTTCAGTGCACTAGGCCAGGAAGCGGGACTGTTAAGGCGGCAATAGCCATCTTTGACCCGGACCTTAACGTGGTACAGTACCCAGAACTCACCACAGAAAACATCGTTGTGGTGGGGATCCAAACCAGTGCCTGGAAGCTCACGCTAGTCTCGTTCTACTTCGAGCCAGACCAGCCACTAGGGCCTTACCTGGATGTCCTCAGAAAGGTAGAAAACAAGACGGGACCTAGCAAGCTCATCCTGGGAGGAGATGCCAACGCCTGGAGTATCTGGTGGGGCAGCAGGGTGACAAACGATAGGGGTGAAGAGATGCTGGGAGCTCTCGACCAGCTTGGACTGCAACTGCTCAATACAGGGGAAACTCCAACCTTCGACGTGATCAGAGGGGAAAGGCGCTACACCAGCTGCGTCGATATCACGGTCTGCACAGCGGACATGCTGGCGCTCATAGATAGCTGGAGAGTTGTCGAGGACTTGACGGGGTCGGACCACAACGGTATGGAGTTCCATGTCAATCTGATGAAGACTAAAGGTATCAGCGTAAAGCGGACAACACGAGTATATAATACAAAAAAGGCGGATTGGAGTCAGTTTCGTGCGAAGCTGAATCAAATCATGGCTGAAAAAAATATTAGACATACAGAAATAGATAAAATAAATAGTACCGAACAAATTGATCACACCGTTGAAGCCATAACATCAGCGGCAATAGAAGCCTGTACACACGCTATACCAAAAAAGAAAAAATCAGATAAACTTACCGTACCGTGGTGGTCCGAAGAGCTAGCCAGCTTGAAGAAAGAAGTCGCGACGAGGAAAAGGAGGATCCGGTGTGCAGCACCAATCAGGAGACCGAAGGTTGTTGAGGAGTACCTGAAACACAAAGAGAAATATGAGTTGGAAGTAGTCAGAGCACAGATCGAGAGCTGGAAGGATTTCTGCGGGAAACAGGACAGAGAAGGCATGTGGGAGGGGATTTACAGGGTGATAGGGAGGACAACCAAAAGGGTGGAGGACGTGCCGATGGTGAAGGGCAGCGAAGTGTTGGACGCAGAGAACTCGACACGGTATCTGGCCGAGACATTCTATCCAGGGGATAATAGGGAAGAAGACAATGAGGATCACAAGGCAATAAGAATGAAGGCGGAAACGATGAATGAAGAGAAGCAAGACGTGACTTGCGACCCTCCGTTCACTGCAGACGAACTCTTAAGAGCCTCAAAGTCATTCAACCCGAAGAAGGCGCCAGGTTCAGACGGCCTAACAGCGGACATATGGGACCACCTAATCAACAGTAACACAGAGACCATCTTGCGTTTGATGAACAAATGCCTGGCGCATCAGTACTTCCCACGATCGTGGAAGGAGGCGACGGTTATTGTGCTTCGTAAATCCGGGAAAGAAAGGTACGATTCCCCCAAATCCTACAGGCCGATTGGGCTTTTGCCTGTGTTGGGGAAAATTTATGAAAAGATGATCGTGGCCCGACTCAAGTTCCACTTACTGCCGAGAATGAGTACTCGCCAGTACGGCTTTATGCCCCAGAAAAGCACTGAGGACTCCCTCTACACGCTGATAAATCACGTTAGATCCAAACTCGAGGAGAAGAAAATCATAACCCTCGTGTCACTGGATATAGAGGGAGCCTTCGACAGCGCATGGTGGCCTAAAATAAAAGTACGACTGGCTGAGGAAAGGTGTCCGGCAAACTTGAGGAAGGTCGTTGAAAGTTACTTGAGCGAAAGAAAGGTGAGTGTAAGGTACGGGGGCGCGGAGTACAAAACCAGAACCGAAAAGGGATGCGTCCAGGGGTCAATAGGTGGTCCCATACTCTGGAACCTGTTGCTGGATCCCTTGTTGAAAGGGCTGGAGGAACGCGGGCATCAGTGCCAAGCATTCGCTGATGACGTCGTCCTTATTTTCGATGCGCACACTGCACAAGAAATACAAAGACATGCCAATGCCGCTCTCGAATATGTTCGGGTTTGGGGGGTCATGAATAAGCTCAGGTTTGCACCGCATAAGACCAGCGCTATGCTGGTAACGCGGAAGCTTAAGCATGACACCTCGCACCTGACCATGGGAGGGATCGACATTGGCATGTCCAAACAGATCAAACTTTTAGGCCTCACCATCGATGATAAACTAACCTTTAATACACATGTCGCCAACGTCTGCAGCAAGGCAGTTGGTATTTACAAGCAGTTGTCTAGGGCCGCAAGAGTGAGCTGGGGTCTTCATCCGGAAGTGATACGCAACATATACACCGCGGTGGTAGAGCCTATCGTCTTGTACGCTGCAAGCGCATGGGCGCCGGCGTCCAACAAACTGGGAGTGAAGTCTAAGCTGAACAGTGTTCAGCGAAGCTTCGCCCAGAAGATGTGTCGAGCATATCGCACGGTATCCCTGAACTCGGCACTGGTGCTGGCTGGGATACTCCCCTTGGACCTGCGTATACAGGAGGCTGCATCGTTGTATGAGGCCCGAAGGGGAGTTGGCCATCCAGCGCTGGCGGGTAGGGAGATCGAGCGTGTTGCATCGGCACTCCAGATGCCGCACCCGGCGGAGCAGAGAGCGATAGAGCTGCGTCACCTGGTGGACGAGGAACAATACCGCGACAACTGCGACTTTCAAGTTCGCATCTTCACGGATGGCAGCAAGATTGAGGGAAAGGTCGGAGCCGCACTATCCATATGGACTGGTGCGGCGGAGACGAAAACCCGAAAGCTTGCTCTGCCATCCTATTGCACCGTCTACCAGGCCGAGCTTCTCGCTCTCTGTGAAGCCACTCGGGAGACCCTGAAGCGTAGAGAGACCAGCTATGCCATTTATTGTGACTCTATGGCAGCCCTCCTCACAGTCGTGAACCCCGGAGCCCTCCACCCACTTGCCGTGGAAACAAGAGACGCCATTCACTGCTGTAGCATCCAGAACAAGAGCGTCTCCTTGTTCTGGATAAAAGCTCACGCGGGGTTGGAGGGTAACGAGAGAGCCGACTCGCTCGCAAAGGAAGCTGCCCTAAAGTCCAAACGCAAGCCGGACTACGATGTGTGTCCGGTATCATTCGTCAAGCGCTTTATCCGAATGGATACGCTTGACGAATGGAACCGGAGATACAGCACGGGGCACACAGCGTCTACCACCAAGCTGTTTTTCCCGAGTGCGGTTGAGGCGTACAGGACGGTACGCAAGCTGAGTATCACCAAGGAGTTGACCCAAGCTCTAACGGGGCACGGTGGGTTCTCCGAGTATTTGACCCGCTTCAAATGCAAGGACAACCCAGCGTGTGCCTGCGACCCTGACACTGCAGAAACGGTTCCCCACCTTCTCGTGGATTGCCCCATATATGGCAGGGAGAGGTATGACCTGGAGCAGAGAATTGGCTACAAGGTAGAGACTGTAAACCTGTGCCAAATCATTGTAGATAAGAAAAACCGTGAAACTTTTGTTAGTTATGTAAGAAAAATTGTAACGTTAGTCAATAAGAGGAATAGTTGAAGCAAAACTGACTATATAGTATATTGTCATATACATATAATAGCCAAATTGTAAAAATAAATAGATTTAAGTAATTAGAAATAAGTTAGAGCATAATTGACAACTGTTAGCAAGTAAGAAATAAAATAGCATTACTTTGTAATATAATAAAATTTAAAACTAGAAAAATAAAAATAATCCCCCTGTGTCCATTCCCTTCCCCTAGCAATAAGTGTAGAGTAGGAAGTAGGTATGAAAAGAATGAAAGATGATGAATGAAAGTGCGAGAGGCATAAATGCGAGAACTGGTATGGTAATAGAGGAACAGACTGAAAGTGTGCGCAGAGTAGGGCCCTATTGCGGGCAGAATAGCAAATATAGATAGATAATAAAGTTATGTATGTCCCTGAGAAAGTCCCTGCCTATCTTGTGCGGCAGGGGTACTAGAAAAAAAAAAAAAAAAAAAAACAAAAAAAAAAAAAAAAAAAGCATCCATGCCCGGTGAGGATCTGCGTGAGGTGGTAGGTGGGTGCGCCGGGGCACTCGATCCAGTCCCGAAGGACTGGCCGGATCGCCACCACCAACTCCCGACTGGCACTCGGGGTCCCCAGTGCCTCCTCCCAGGAAAAATCAAACACCACATTTAATAAGAGAGATCCCCGTTTAAATCGTTTCTTCACCCTGAGATAAGTAACAGGTAGGTATGTTTCTTTAAATATTTATCAAGTTAATATTGTAATATCCTTCCTCCTCTTGGTTAACCGTAGATCAATAAAGTTAAAAAAATAATTTAAACGCTTAAAATAACCATTAAAAAAAATTACGCTTACCGCGTGGCTTTAAAATTTTCTTCAATGTGCGTCAGTGTTGCCACCTGTGAAAGTTGCGCGCCATATTTAAATATTATATCTTGATAAACTTCGATTTCCCTAAAGGATATTGAGTGGCCACCAAACCATTTTTTGGGTGTTTAAAATATTCACAAAACAAAGCCAAAACAACTAACATCAGTCACTATATTTGAACAATTAAAGTGGTCGGTTACATGTCCAACAACGCCAATTATGTATTCACTAGCTGGTACCCGCGACTTCGTCTGCGTACTTTTAATTTTAATATTAAGGATTATATTAAAGGAACGGTATAGATTTGGGTATTATTTATTTATTATTTGAGAATTGTGAAGGCCGAACAGAATGCAGCCCGCGAGATCACTGCGACCTTGTCAGATCTATTGTGACCTAAATCCCTACATTTAAAAATCCTCCTCTAGACCGATCCGTTCGAAGAGATCCAACGTCTTTTTGGAAGAAAGTTCCATGGCTTCCTGGGGGTCCATTATGTAGTCCCCAAGTGTACGGCTTCTACTATGTATGAGAGCCTCACAGCTGCACAGCAGATGTAGTGGCGTCTCATCTTCCCCTAAGCAGAATCTGCATAAAGGAGACTCGGTTAGCTCCATTCTGTGTAGGTGCTTATTGAGTCTGCAATGCCCCGTTAGGGCCCTTATTAAAATCCTAACCTGCCCCCTAGTAAGAGTAAGGATTTCTGATGAGAATTTATTAGAAAAAGGTCTATTCAGCTGAGTGAGTAATGAGTCTACTTCAGTCGCCGCCACTACCTTAAGGGCAGCCTGGCTGTCCGACAGTATGAGAATGTTACTGTTTGTGTTCCCCAAATTTTGGTGCACACAATCAATGACGGCATACATCTCGGCCTGAAAAACTGTGGCGTGTGCCCCCATGTCGGTTACCCTCTTTCGCTTGGGGCACCCTCCGTATACACGGGTCAGTCATGACAGTTGATCCCCATGTCGTCTTACCCCTTTCCTTAGCTCGGAGCATAGCGATTCTAGCTTCCCCGATTATGTACAGATGGAGTGGAGGCAGGTTTAGTGCCGCCTCCATTGCTAAGGTTGTTGTGGACGACATTGCTCCCGTTATTCATGCAAGCCATTCTTTGGACGCTGGTTAGGTCCGTAATGTAGGTCCCAATAGACTTTTACAACCAACCCCTATTTTAACCTCTGCATCCCTTTTTTTCGCAATAAAAGGTAGCCTATGTTCTTTCTCAGGTTCTTTCTCTAAATATTGTCTATGCCAAATTTTATCAAAATCGGTTGAGAGGTTTAAGCAGGAAAGCGTAACTGATAAACAGACAGACAGAGTTACTTTCGCATTTATAATATTAGTAGGTAAGTAGGTATTCCCTAAATTATGGCGCCTACCTACCCTCTAAGTTAGAAAAGTGGTAGAGAGTATATAGAGAAGTGAAGGAAATACTAACTTGAAGTCTTAGTAACACTCAGTTTAAAAAAAAAAACATCAAAATAATTTCAGTAGCTATGGCGTCATGCGCTTCTAGACACGATCACGCTAGATTTCCGCAGGAATAAGGTATTTTCCCGCCTGTGTCCGTGCCTAGGATCCTGTCTTTAAATTAACCATGTCTTATAATAATAATAATATAATAATAATATATTTATTTCAAGTCACATGTACCCATACAGATAAAAACTATACTAAGACTAAATAAAAAAAAAATGTATGTAAATGTGTAAAAGGTAAACATAAAAAATGTAAAAATAAAATAGTAAAATTGTATACAACACAACACACTAAAATATCCCACACTTATATAAGTTTACCGTTCTCAGCGCGGTGCAAGGCAGCCCAGTGATGGAAAAAACCATTGTCAATGTCATCGACGATGTTTTGCAAAATTGCATTGTCACTAGCGCGGAGTCTCTCCCAAAACGAAAAAAGAAAAAGAAAAAGAAAAAGAAAAAATGCTTTATTTACCAAAATAATTAATACATAGCGGTTGAAGTCTCTTTTAAGTTATTAAAATACTTGTGGTAGAGACTTCGCCCCTCCACTGACAATGTTACATTGCTTTTGGTTATATAGCCATAAAAATTAGAGAGTTACAAAACTTGTTATACTTACAGAGAAAAGTAAAAACGAAAATTTAAAGTTTAAAGCAAGTACATACGTGTGTGTGTGTGTGTGTGTGTGTGTGTGTGTGTGTGTGTGTGTGTATGCGTGTGTTTGTTTGTGTGTTAGCCCTACGACTATCATGTGTCTTGGGATCGGAAGCTACTGTCATAGGAGCTATAACAGCAGCTTCCACTAACTTCTTACACGTATGTGTGTGTGTATGTGTGAGTCCGTGTGTGCGTGGGTGTGTGCGTGTGTGTTTGCGTGCGTACGTTAACCTACACTAAGTTATGATCACATAACACACATCTCATCATCATCTTCTAACGCCTATCAAGGCGTTAGAAGATCCTCTATTTCAGAATATGTCTTAGACTTGAGCCAGTTTGTAAGAATGATTTTACATTCTCGAACAGTTCTAGTATATATATGTATATTTTTATTTATGATATTGTATAAATATGCCGATTGCCTGATGTATTGTCGAGCAGCAAATTTGCTTCTGGTGTACAAAACAGGTGCTACTTTATACTGCAACCTCTTTTGAGTTTTGTGCGGTTCGTATGAGAGGGATTTGTGCAATCTAATAATGGCGTGTATAATATAAAGTTTTCTTACCGTGAGCAGATCACTTATTGAGTAGAGTGTTTCTGTGGGGTACCTAAATGGCTTTGAATGCATGACTTTTATTAAACATCTCTGCGCCCTTTCTAAATTTAACAATTTCAGTTTGGTTGAACCACCCCATACCGGTATACAGTACCCAATAACCGATTGTACCAATGATACATAAATCTGTTTTAGGAGATTAGGGTCAGCTACATGTTTTAGGATTTTAAATATCCAGACCAGATTACGAACCCTGCGCATCATTAATTCGATGTGCGGGTGCCATGACAGCCGCTGGTCGAGCATAACTCCCAGGTATTTGGTAGTGGATACTCTTTGAATTGGTTCACATTGGCAAGTCAGAGGGCTAGCACAAGAATGTATTTTTATTTGATGGCTAGGATGAGGTTGGCCACTTGCATATTTTGTAAAACAAATATAATTTGTTTTTGCAATATTTAGTGTGAGCAAACTTGTTTTGAGCCATTTTGCAACTATGTTTATACCTAAGTTTGCAACGTCATAAAGCTTCGTCCATGTGCTACCTGTGAAAACAACTGCGGTATCGTCAGCGTAAGAGAAGACGTGACCAGCTTCTAACTTCATGTCACAGAGGCTGTTTATATAAATTAGAAACAGGGTAGGACCAAGCACAGATCCCTGCGGCACACCGAAGGTCACGTCCTCTTCCACACTGACGTATTCGCCCAGTTTGACTTTTTGTTTCCGGTCACTTAAATAACTTTTGAAGAGTTCCAGCGCAACCCCACGGACCCCCAAGTCTTCTAATCTTTGCAGAAGAGTTGGAGTGTTGACGGTGTCGAAGGCCTTTTTAAGGTCTAGGAACACCGTCAAGCACTTTTGTTTGTTATCCACCTGAGCTACAATATTTGAGGATAAGGCAATAACAGCGTCTTCAGTAGATCTTCCACTGCGGAATCCATATTGGGTGTTGGATAGTAAATTATACTTGTTAAGATAATATTTTTTCTAAAATTTTGGAGATTGACGTTAAGACAGAGATTGGTCTGTAATTAGTTGTATTATCCATTTTGCCATTTTTATAAATAGGTGTTATTACAGCAATTTTCAAGGCTGCAGGAAATATGCCCTGTTCAAAGCACAAGTTGGTCAAATGTGTAATAATGGGAACAACCAATTCGTTTGCAGTTTTCAAAAATGTGGTTGGAATATTATCCCATCCAGGGGCACTGTCACTACGCAAATTCATCAAAGTAGTAAATACCTCACTATTATCAGTATTTAGAAGCACAAAAGAAGTATTATGGGAAGACGATGATCGTTGTTCACCAGAGGTGTCATTAACAATCTCTTCAGCCAAAGTTTTCCCCACGTTAGCGAAATAGTGATTGACAGAGTCTACCGACTCTTGAGGGGTTGGTTTGCATTCCAATAATTTAAGGTTTTGTGTATTCCTTTCTTTACGATTTGTTATGTTATCAATAGTTTTCCATAATTTCCTGGGATGTTTTTTAGCTTTGTTTAGTTGCTCTGTGTCGTATTTTCTTTTTAATTGTTTAATAGCGTTACTACAATAGTTGCGGTATCTACGGTAAGTAATTTTTTGTATTGTATTTTCGGGGTCAAACTTTAGTTTCCTCTGCATGGCGTTGCGGTTCCTGATGCATCTTAACATTCCGATAGTCATCCATGGTTTTATTAGCCTAGTATTACAGGGTATTGGTTTAAAAATTGTACTTTCTGTTAGACATTGTGTGATGTAGTTGATTAGTGAGTTTGTTAATGTGACCGGATTTGTAGAAGCTAGTAGGTCAGTTAGGTTAATATCTTTTAGTAAGTTAAACGCATTTTCATAATTTACAAGAATTTTAGTCTTAGAACAGATGCTGTTTTTATCAATATTTTTTGAGAGTTTTAGGAAGATCATCGAGTGGTCGGTAATGGTTGAGTCAAGAACCGCGACTTCAGCAGACTTTGTACTATCATTTAGTTTAATCATAAAGTGGTCCAAACAACGGTCTTTTCTTGTTGGCAATGTATGACCTGGTAGAAGACCGTGTGATGCCAACATATTTAAATACTTAAGTCGATTGCCTGAGGTAACTGAGTTTTCGTTTATTATGGGTATTAGATTAATATTTATGTCGCCCGTCAGTATAATATTAGAAGAAGGTTTAATACTGTCAAGATAGAAATTCACAGAGTCAATGAAATCAGAAGCGTTGACGTTGGATGGAGAGCGGTAGATTCCAAGAATGCTAAGGTTTTTGAAGACGACGTGCAGGCAAGACGCATGTGTTAAAGTCACTTCTTTTACTTCAATCTTCAGGCTACGTTTGATGTAAATGACGACCCCGTCAGCTTGATTTAAATGTTTTTTTGTATGAAAGCATGTATAATTCGGCAACAGGGGAATGGGTTTGTTGAGATCTATTCTACACTCAGTTAATATAATAATGTCGACATCAAATTCAAAACAGGTAAGTGAGAGTTGTAAGTCTGGTAAATTTTTATACACACTGCAAATATTTTGCGAAATTATCGTCAAATCCGACACATTCACTGAGACATGTTTATGAAGGTTATCAATAGAGCATAGTATGCTGTTCGCGACTTTTATTTCATCTATTGCGTGCATATTATTTAATGTCATATCCATAATGGTAAAAATAGAAAAAATAACCCGAACGACATATCCGGAGATGAAATATCAGTGCTCCGATCACAATAATATGTAGAACTGTTTACTAATAAAGCTGCGGATTGTGCAATATTAACATGCGAAAATGACATTTGTTGCCTAATTAAAGTCAGGTACTGGTATTTAGTGAAGCATAATTTTAGGTTTTTAGATTCATTTTTCTGAGTGTGAATTTGTTTTATATGTGTTGTGTATGAGTGTTTTAAGTTATAAGTGCGTGTAAGTTGTGTTTGTGTAAAGGTTATAAGCGTGATTTGTATGAATGATATTGGATGCGTGTGGGTTGGATGTGTATGAATATGGACATTTAAAAATAACTTTGACTTACAATTCGGTAGGTAATTCGTTATTACTATAAAATTTAGTATTAATTTTAGAAATAGTCAATCCTGTAGCAGTTTATGGACTTGAGCTTCATTTGTTATATTAATAATGCGGCTGTTCTCGTCCTTCCTCACGTACACCTTGCCAAACGAAGTCCAGCAGAACTTATACTGTTTTATCTTGACAAGATCTCTGGCAAGAAAGTGAAGACGCGCCCCTTTGGGGGTGAGCTGCTCTGCAACAAAGATCGGTGTCTCCTCGTCGGTAGTAAAGCCCATGTGTTTTGCTTGCAGCTTATTCTTATTCTTTAAGTTGAATTCTTTACACGATTTGAGTATTGACGTTTTAGTGATGCTTGAGCCCAATTCGACAACTATGGGAGCATTTTTAGAGCTGTCTCTCCTTCCGGTCACTCGAAATATATTCTTTATTTCAGATCTTTCGATTTTGCAATTCACATTGTTGAATAAGTTGACAATCATATCTATGAGGTCATTTTGGGTTTCATTTGGTTTTTTTGGTACGTTTCTCATCTCAAGACAGGACTTTCTAGATGTTCTTTGTAAGTCCTCAATTTTGTCCTCAAGAAAAACGATATAATCCCTGTCCTTTTTCGCCTCCTTTTCGAGATGGTCAAACTTCTTCCGAAATTCTTCATTTTGTTGACTCAACAAGTTTAAGGAAGTTTCTATGTTGACATTTGTATCTTTTATCGTTTTTAGTTCTGAGGAGATGACTTTAAGCTGATTTTCATATGACAACATCATTGTGGCAAACATCTCTTTTATCTCCTCTTTAAGATTATTAAATTGGCGAGGCCAATCATCTTCTCTCGGACGTTTGCTTCTTTGAGAGACGAAGTTTGGTGGGGTAACAGACTCAGTAAGATTAGACTCAGAAAGTGATTTGTCCATAATCAATATTTTGCAAAATAAATATTAGATTGTATATACCGTGGTACAGGCTGTAGGTGACTTGTTATAATTTACATTTTAATATATACAATAATACACAGTCACACATAACACACACACCACACTATCATTCATTCACCATACAGAAACACAAAACGAAATAATCATAATTTATTTACAAGCAAAGCCGGGCGATATCCGCAGTATAGCAGTGAAGATGCGCGCCGTAGCGCGTAGGTACTCCATACCTACGCGGCGCGCGGGCGCATTCCTCAGCGCGGTCGCTCGCCAGTCGAGTTGTACCGATCCGACGCAGAACCTGTGCCACTCGACGGCTCGCATGCTACCTACGCGATTTACGCGATTCTTTATTTATGTTATTTGTATTCGCCGTGCTGAATTGCTTTGCCGCTTTGAACTGTTCTATCTTCTACTTTCCTCTCTGTGACTCTTGTGATTTCTTCTTCTGTAACTTTGTGTCTGGTGTGGATTAAAGTGACGTTACAGTGTGTAAACCGGACTTTCTATTTTCTACCTCACAATTTGCCTATTGCTGAAGCCTATCGCCGGTACCACTGGCACTCAACGACACTACGCCCCCGAACAGACCAAACGGCCAATGTGTTTCCTTCGACGCAAACGATACCAAGCGATAGAAATCGCAGGTACCGTGGTACGGGGCGGATGACGCACACTGCGCTGGCGACTACCGGTCTGATATTTCGCAACGCTGACTCACTGCACTTGTAGCGTAGCGGCTCACGTAGCAGGATTCGCTATCGCCGGTGCACTCATGTATCTGGGTTCGATCCTCACTGCATCCAGCTTTCTTTTCGGCGCACAAATTTTAGCACAGCACTGGGTATGAGTATATGAGCGAGACGGATACAAGAAATTCAATATGGCCGCGATCACCTACGACGACACCCATAAGAGGAAACAGGAGCCACCGATTATTAGCACTTTGAGTTGTTTAACTTGAGAAAAAATATTCAAAAATAAATATCAAGCTAATAACCAAACAGCGACACGTCCGTACTCGGCAACAGATGCAACGGAAGAGCGGAACCCAAACGAAGCCGCCCGTGATCGCAGGATTGCGAAAAAGTCGGGGACCCCGGCCTCCGCGAACATGCATTTCGCACTACAGAACCGAGGCAGTTTCATCAGTATACGGAAGGCGTCATTGTATTGTACTCGTAGTACATTAAAGAAGCGTTTGGTGTATTTCACCCAAAGTTGACATGTATAAAAAGTTTGGCAATAAGCCTTAAACAATGCTACTTTGACGTCCTCCGTACACCTACAGAATCGTCTCGCGAGCATGTTGCAGCGAACAGCCAGGGCCCTCCGCTCCCTCTCCATATCCTCCTCGTCATTAAGGCGGTCATTGAGTACATGACCCAGATACTTAAATTTTGATACAACCCGGACTGGTGAACCATACAAAAAGACTGGCAGTACGTTCTCCGGACCTTTCCCCGATTTGAAAACTAGTACTTCAGTCTTAGCCGCGTTATATTTCAACCCGTGCGTCCCGGCATAAGACTCACAGATTGAAAGGAGCTTCCGAAGACCGTTGATCGAGGGGCTAAGAAGCACCATGTCGTCCGCGTAGCTCAAGCTGTTAACGCACACATTACCAACGTGGCAACCGGTCCTGGTACTTCTCCGCTCCTCGATCAACCCGTTCACATCTAGCCTAAAATCGCTAGACAGTGCGTCGCCCCATCTAACATTATTTGATTGGTTCTCGTACCAGAATCTCAACAGATTCACAACACTGACTGGAACTTCAGATAATAACAACTTGTTCCACAGTATTTTATAATTAACAAGGTCAAAGGCGCGGCTAAGATCGAGGAAGCACGCATAGACAGTTGTGTCCCTTTTTTATAGTATCCAACTGTGTATTTAAGAGCCAGTATCGCCGAATCCGTCGAGAGACCGGCACGGAATCCAGACTGCGCATCATCTATTTTTATATTGTTCACCAATTCGGGCTGCAATACCCTCTCGAAAATCTTTCCGACTATGGTATCCAACGATATTGGCCTGTAGTTATTCAGGCTAGAGAGATCCCCTGTCTTGTTTTTTACAACTGGAACCACCACTGTCTTCATGAGCGACGTCGGTAGATATGAGTATCGAATACACATATTAAATAACTCTGAAAGTATCCGTAATATCTCATCACCACCGTTGAGAACGTGCTCGACGCTTAGCCCATCATGTCCGGGAGACTTTCCGCGTTTCATGTGAAACACAATACGCATTAAGGTTTCAGGAGTAACCCGCAGCGCATTTCGCGGTAGTCCCCCGCACACGCCGGGCCCCGGCTCAGGCACGGTCCTCGCCCTCAGCGGATCGACTTTGAAATGAGCCACAAACATATTAGCAATGTGAACAGACTCTTTTACGTTGTTCACGCTCACTGGAAGTACTGTCTTTCCATTAGAGGCCTTAACTTTAGACCAGAATTTCACAAAATTTTTGTTTGCCTTTGTCACAGCTAAAATGTTCATTTTAATCGAGTCTTCGTTATTTTGTACCCATTTCAACTTATTTTTAAAGACTTTACGACTTTCTACCATGTTTCTAAAGACGTCACCATAACTGGGCTTATCAAAGTCGATCCACTGCTTATAGTACATTCTTGCCGCACTGTGACTTTTCTTTACGAGGTGGTTCCAGCCGGGAATCTGTTTCGCTCTCGATCTGCCTGGCCGAGAACGGCAACTTTTAATGGCAGTATTTCGTATTCGCATTCCTTATTCGAATTTTAAATTTTCCCGCTATTCTAGTAAGTAGGTTTTCATACGCAGCAATCTGGACCACTGATTTATTGTTGGAGTGTCACCCAATCGCGAGTGTCTGGTATGCGACACTCATACGCTCCGTCCAATCACAAGCCGTGTCTGGCTTGCTACACGGCGGTGACGAAATCGACGTCATTGAGAACGACTGAGGCTTTATGGGTCGAAAGATCTGCTCCGAAGCAAATATCGAATTTATTTAAAAATCCTTAAATATCTTGACGCCGCGAGTGTTACGAATCATCAATGACTGTTTATATAAAGGTGTGGTGTATTTTCACGTGTAAATAACGTAATTGATTCAATCCTCGACTCCTGCTTGTGAGGCACGTGCCCGCCTGGATCCCGCAGCCGAGCTGATGAACGCAGACGCTGGATCGGAGACGTACATATGCTGATCGGGTAAGTTCCCAATATTTCAGTGATTCCCAGACGCTGCAGCCTCTTTACAAAACGTAGCTGCCCCCAAATGTGTATCGACCACGTTGCTGCACATTTTTTTGGTGCCGAAACCCGGGAATTAAGCAAGTTTCCCCGATAGATATGCTTATTTTCCCATTAATATTCTAAATATTACCGACTACACGCATATTTTAACAAAAATATAGTGTATTTCCCGAAATTTCTAGTACATTCCATAGTTTTTGTGTACGTAATCACCACCGAATCTGTAACATAGATCCGACAAACAAATACACGACAATAGTTATGCCGACAGCACATTGTATCGACCATCAGGATTTCGACATGACATCAGCTCGACAAACGACAGCATGACAGAACGTTAGCACGATGGAATTTTTGCCCGACGAACAATAGTGCGACACAACATTTTATCGACAAAACACATAGGATACTTTCTATGCTACAATTCCCTCGGGCAAAACCGCGGAAAACAACTAAGTAGTAAAATTTATTACCAACAAAGTAAACACAACATAATCAACAATCAATGATTTATTTTTAACATAATTTTGTTACAATTGTATATTTTTAACTAGATTTCGCGTGGTTCGCTCGCAGCAAGCTGCTCGCGTGTCCTGTATTAGTTCGAAGCTTTGTATAGAATTTGACCAAGACTTAAATAGGTCTCGTGAAATCAAAAACGTTCTAGGTGCTATAGTTTTGCCAGGCCGTAGGGTGTTTTCCTGATGCGGAGCAGTTTTCCAAGATGACGTTCCGATCACACCCCTATACATCAATTTTAGCTCTGAGACATTTTCTGGAAAAACAAAAATTTGTATGGCGGCCATCTTGTTTTTCGGCCATTTTGTTTTTTTCACCCGCGATAAAATTTGACCAAGATTTAAATAGGTTTCGTGAAAATAAAAAAGTTCCAGGTGCGATAGTTTTGCCAGGCCGTAGGGTGTCTTCCTGATGCGGAGCAGCTATCGAAAACCCAGATGTATTTTCACACTTGACATGACGTTCCGATCACATTCCTATACATCATTTTTACCCCCGAGGCATTTTCAGGAAAAACGAAAAATTTGTATGGCGGCCATCTTGTTTTTGCGCCATTTTGATTTTTTTTCACTCACGATAAAGTTTGACCAAGTTTTAAATAGGTTTTGTGAAAAAAGAATCGATCCAGGTGCGATAGTTTTGACAGGCCATAGGGTGCCGCCCTGATGCGGAGCAGCTTTCCAAGATCGAGAAGTATATCCATACTCCACAAGACGTTCTGATTACATCCCCATACATATTTTTTACCCCCGAGGCATTTTCGGGAAAAACGAAAATTTTGTATGGCGGCCATCTTGTTTTACCGCCATTTTGTTTTTTTTTCACCGGCAATTAAATTTGACCAAGATTTAAATAGGTATCGTGAAAACTAAAAAGTTCTAGGTGTTATAGTTTTGCCAGGCCGTAGGGTGTCTCCCTGATGCGGAGCAGGTTTTCAAGATCGAGAAGTATTTCCATACTCAACAATACGTTCCGATTACACCCCCATACACAGTTGTTACCCACGAGACATTTTCCGGAAAAATAAAATTTTGTATGGCGGCCATCTTGTTTTTCCGCCATTTTGATTTTTTTTCACCGACAATACAATTTGACCAAGAATTAAATAGGTTTTGTGAAAAAAGAATCGTTCCAGGTGCGATAGTTTTGCCAGGCCGTGGGGTGTCTCCCTGATGCGGAGCAGTTTTTCAAGATCTGGAAGTTTTCCCATACTCACCGGGAGGTCCTGATCACACCCCCCATATATCATTTTTACCCCCCGACGCTCCTTCTGGGAGAACAACCCTGTCAGTGAGTCAGTGAGTGAGTGAGTCAGTCAGTCAGTGGGTTTGCAGCTATATATAGTATAACTAGATGTCGCGTGGTTCGCTCGCAGCAAGCTGCTCGCGTGTCTTGTTTTCCCGCCATTTTTTTTACCGAGATAGAATTTGACCCAGACTTAAATAGGTCTCGTGAAATCAAAAAAGTTCTAGGTGCGATAGTTTCGCCAGACCGTAGGGTGTCTCCCTGATGCGGAGCAGATTTCAAAGATCGAGAAGTACTTCCATACTCAACATGACATTCCGATTACAACCCCATACACAATTTTTAACCCCGAGGCATTTTCAGGAAAAACGAAAATTTTGTATGGCGGCCATCTTGTTTTTCCGCCATTTTGTTTTTTTTTTCACCGACAATAGAATTTGATCAAGATTTGAATAGGTTTCGTAAAAACAAAAAAGTTCCAGATGCGATAGTTTCGCCAGGCCGTAGGGTGCCGCCCTGATGCGGAGCAGTTTTCAAAGATCGAGACGTATTTCCATACTCAACATGATGTTTCGATCACATTCCTCATACATCATATTTACCCCCAAGGCATTTTCGGGAAAAACGAAAATTTTGTATGGCGGCCATCTTGTTTTTCCGCCATTTTGGTTTTTTTTCAGCGGGGATTGAATTTGACCAAGATTTAAATATGTTTTGCGAAAGAAAAATTGCTCCAGGTTTTATAGTTTTGCCAGGCCGTAGGGTGTCTCCCTGATGCGGAGCAGATTTGAAGAAAGAGAAATGTCTCCATACTCAACAAGACGTTCTGATTACATACTTATACATAATTTTTACCACCGAGACATTTTCTGAAAAAACAAAATTTTGTATGGCGGCCATCTTGTTTTTCCGCCATTTTGATTTTTTTTCACCCACGATAGAATTTGACCAAGATTTAAATAGGTTTTGCGAAAAAATAATTGATCTAGGTATAATAGTTGCGCCAGACTGAAGGGTGTCTCCCTGATGCGGAGCAGTTTTCCAAGATCTGGAAGTTTTCCCATACTCACCGGAAGATTTGGATCACATCCCCCATACATCATTTTGACCCCCCGACGCTCCTTCTGGGAGAACAACCCTGTCAGTGAGTCAGTCAGTCAGTCAGTCAGTACATGGGTTTGTAGCTATATATAATATAATATAATAATAATACTTTTATAAAAAAAAAACAAAATAATAATAATGGCCTACTTTTACAAAGAAAAAGCAAAATAATAACAATAATGATATTAATGATAGGCATTTTTTTCCGTAATAGGTACTATTTTTTTATATAACAAATATAAGCCAATCCTGACAAAAAATCTTTTAAATTCATTTCATGTTTTTGATTCAAATGTTGTTGTAACTTTTTATAAAATCTGCTTTTATTTTTCTTCGTTATTTCTTGAGCGTTGATCCTTTCTACATGAAATTCTGTGTTTTTCTGTTCTTTTTGCAATTCTTGAATTGTTCTGTAAATATTCATTTTTTTTCGACCCAGTAGACCATTCCACCTATTGTGCCAACTCTCGACAGGATTTTGAGTAATAGGCAAACCCTTATCCAAACAATCTGAGATTGACCAAATGCTCGGTGGAAACACAGGGCGCACTTTTTTCATTGTTAGTTTTAATAAACCATTCTCATTCTTTTGTGGCATATTTTTAAATGATCCTATATAATATTTAGAAAACCACTTCGTCACTTCCTCAGCATCCTTTGGGAGAATTTTTCTTTTTATGAAATCAAACGCAGCCGTGATTTCTTCAGGTGGTAGAAAAGGTAGTGCAGACAAATGACGTATTCGATGTGCATAATCACAATTATCTTTATATTGTGTTGCTAATCCAGCAGATTGGACGTGTTTCCATATGCTCTGTGTGAGATGAAAATAGCAACATTTTTGTTCACTATTTGGGTACACATTTTTGACCGCATTAATAGCAGATTTCTCAAAATCTGTCATGATAATCTGTGGGTTCAAGGTTATTCTTATTTTGTTGTAAGCATATCTGTTGATAATTTCGAGAAATTTGCAGTATTATATTCTCTGTTTTGTGAGACAAAAGTCCATAAGCCAGCGGTAAAATCCGGTTGGTTTCGCTTGGACCCACAATACCATGAATCGAATAAATCTGTAATAAATTTTGTGGACAGCACTTAAATGTACCATCCATTATCCATATTTTTGACGAATGTAAAAGAGATACATTCCCTTTCGTGGAAAATACTAAAGCCGTCTCGCTATCACAGTGGTAACGTCCGATCAGAAATTGCTCTCCATCTATTGTTTGGTAATTATCGGGTAATACCAACTCCTCCAGGTCATGTGGAATTTTAGGCATCATACTATTTCTCTCTCTGTGAATAATCATTCGCATAGCATCTTTTGACGGCATATACGGTGCTACTTTGGTAGGAGTAGTCCGAATATGCTTCTGAATTATTTGAGCTGGGCTCTCCAAGGAATCAACAGCTTTGCGTTTTAGAGACGCCCTTACATTCAAAACTTTTTCGCGTTCTTGGTGAGGTTCGTGAAGATGCTCAATTTCATTAAGTTTTTTTAAAACATGATCTTCGCCTACCTTAGTCGTAACTGCGCACGCGCCACAACTACAATGTTTCTTCTCCACACAACACCAATAAAACAAATCACCTCTATTTCTGTTAAAGCAATACAGATATCCATTATGATATAACTGCTTCTTTCCGTTTTGAGATGTTTGAAAAATACAGCGAGAATCCATGGTGGCTGGTGAGTTCGCATTAGCATAAAGAAGTATACAAAGTCATATTTGTTAGCTCGATGTTAACTCACAACAAAAACTATTTTAGGCCTACCCACATTTTTAAAGAATTTATGTTTTCTAAACAAAAACATTTTCAATTTAATCGCTCGCCAAAACTAAATTCGCTTGAATGCAGGGGCATTTTATTAGTTAATTTGCGAATGGTATTACATAAGCTTAACGCAAATTATCTTTTTGAGTGAAAATTTTGTGCCAATTAAACACTAGGTAAACTACAAAGTCACTGTCGATAGATGGCATTACAAGTTGTGTTTTCTTTGTTGGTAATAAATTTTACTACTTAGTTGTTTTCCGCGGTTTTGCCCGAGGGAATTGTAGCATAGAAAGTATCCTATGTATTTTGTCGATAAAATGTTGTGTCGCACTATTGTTCGTCGGGCAAAAATTCCATCGTGCTAACGTTCTGTCATGCTGTCGTTTGTCGAGCTGATGTCATGTCGAAATCCTGATGGTCGATACAATGTGCTGTCGGCATAACTATTGTCGTGTATTTGTTTGTCGGATCTATGTTACAGATTCATAGTAGTGGCCGCCGAGACGTCATTCATAAACCTTAATGTATAATAGGCATCTACGTCGCTGTCCGTACCTACCTCTACCGACTTGTTTGTACATTCTAATGGCGCACGGGAAAAATAATCTGCAACCAAGTTATTATCGCTCGATACATAGTGCACTACATAGTTATAAGCCGATAGTATAATAGCATACCGTTGTAATCGCAGTGCCGTCGTAACCGGTATTCCTGTTTTGCTATCGAAAATAGAAACGAGTGGCCTGTGATCAGTTTTTAATATGAAGGGGTCCTTCAGGCCGTATAGGTATTGGTGAAACCGCTTTACACCGAAAATAATAGCAGTAGCCTCCTTCTGGATCTGACTGTAGTTACGTTTACTGGGCGTGAGTGTCCGCGACGCGTACGCAAGTGGACGCTCGTCCCCGGCGGAAGTGCGCTGCGCCAGCACGGCGCCGAGCCCGGCGGGGCCCGCGTCCACGCTCAGCACGAGCTGCGCGGTGGGCTCGAAGTGCGCCAGCACGCGCTCCGATGCCAGCTCACGGCGCACGGCCACCATACTGCGTCGCTGCCTGCTGCCCCACTCCCACGCCGCATCAGCACGTAACAGATCATGAAGCGGGCTCATTAGCGATGACGCGTTCGGAATAAAATTTCGATAATAGTTCACAACACCTAAAAACCTCTTGACCTCCGTAACATTAGTCGGTTCCGGTGCATCTAGTATGGCCTGGACCTTATCTGGACTAGTTTGTAAGCCGGTTCTACTGATTACGTACCCTAAGTACGTCACACTTTCCTTAAAGAATTCGCACTTCTCCTTCTGTAAGCGTAACCCGGTCTCGCTTAGTCTTTGTAATACTTCCCCGAGTCTACTCAGGTGGGTACTCCTGTCCGGGCCGGTGATACAGATGTCATCCAGCCAGACGCTGACTCCTTCTATTCCTGTGAGTAGGGTCTCCATGGCTTTTTGAAATATCGCCGGCGCATTCGCTAAGCCATATACTAGTCTGGTATATTTAAAAAGCCCCTTGTGCGTGTTAATCGTTGTAAGTACCTGGGATGACTCGTCTAACTCAAATTGATTGTATGCGTTTTTAAGATAAATTTTACTATAACGGTCACCGCCTCCTATTTTAGCGAAAACTTCCTCAATCCGTGGTAATGGGTACTTTTCGATCAAAAGATCTTTATTTAATGTGACCGAGAAATCACCTGCTATTCGCACCTTGCCGTTATCTTTTAAAACCGGAACTATCGGGGTTGCGTATTGTGAATGATCAATGGGCATTAAAATACCTAAACCTACTAATCTGTTTAGTTCATTCTCAACCTTATCTCTGAGCGCAAAGGGTACAGTTCGTGGTTTGAAAAACTTTGGAAATGAATATTTTTTTAACTGTAGGTTAACTTTAAATTTATTAAAGGTACCTAACTCATCTCGCCACAGATCAGGAAACTTTTGCAATAGATCGTTTACATTTTCATCACTACTGATTGATTTTATATCAGTTTCAGTGGTAATGATTAATTTAAACGCGGACATGAAATCTCTGCCCAATAAGGGGGGCCCTCCGTTTTTAACAACGTAAATGGTTATTTTGTTTTTGATCTCATTATAGCACGCTTCAATGGAGAAACAACCCAACGGAGAGATTTTATGGCCGTTATATAAACACATTTTAATATTGCAGTTATTTAGTTTAATTTTAGAAAACTTTTCTACATATAACTTGTCTGAAATAACACAACTTCCTGAACCTGAATCTAGTTCCATAGTAATGTTTTCATTTCCTAATTTTAAATCGATCATAATAGGTTTATCATCCACATACCTCAGATTAAAATTCTGACATTCCTCACACATGGTGTCCTTGACCTCACAAGCGTCGTATTCCGGGTCGGTTTGAACGTGATAAACACAATTATGCGTTTCACCACACACTTTCTTTAGATGCCCTTTTTTTCCGCACTTTAGGCATTTATAATTTTTGTACCGGCACTTATCACTCGAATGATTTTTCATACCGCAAACCGAGCACCGATTGTAATCGCGGTGCGAATCCGTGCCGCCGCCGCCACTGCCGCTCGCTGCACCGCGGCCGCCGCTTACGCCACCGCGCGCCTGTTGAGTCTGGAAGCGCGCCCGGTACACTGCCTCCTCTTTGATGGAAACGGCGTCGCAGCTGCCCAGCATGACCTTAGCATGCCTAGCGCCTGCCGCTTGCTCACCCAATTCGATCGCCCTTGCCAACGTAAGGTCGGAGGGTGACTGCTCGAACAACTTGTCGCGTTCTGGGCCTGAGCCCAGGCCTAGAACGAAACGATCTCTCAAATTCGTTTCCAGAGCGGTGCCGAAGTCGCAATAGCTTGCTAGACCCCTTAATCGCGCCGCCCAGTCTCCCAAGGATTCGCCTGGACTTCTGGTCGCTCCAAAAAAATTCGCCTTGTCCACAAATGAGCACTTTTTGGGTTTGAAATGGCCGTCGAGTAGTTGCACCAGCTCCCTGTAAGTTAGCGACTCCAACGTTTTAGGGTACGCTAAGTTACGTACCAAGCGATACGTCTCATCTGTCAGGTGGGTTAAGAAAATCCCACTCTTCTTCTCATCTGCATCTACACCATTAATCTTGAGAAATTGGGTTAATCTGCCACTGAATATCGACCACTCGCTTGTTTTGTGATCGAACACAGGCAAATTTCCTAAAAAAGACATAATTTAGCGATTTCCTTTTAACACTGCACACGCGGGTAGAAGAACCGTCTTCGTTTGCCACTGAGATGTATGAGAGCGCAATGAAACGTCCGGTTAGTAACGAAGCTAGTTTATTACTGGCATGAATATTTGCGGCGAGGATACCCGCATACACATCAATAAAGCTTGCGTACTGTTAGAACACCGGCAGAGCCATATACCAAGTCGGTAGGATGTCGTATTGGAAGTGACATGAGCACCTTTAAAACCGCTCGCTGTGCTCTCTCTAGCGGCAAAAAATGTTTCTCCGCAGCCCCACCCCATGCCGTGATACCGTAGGTCAATATAGATTCGCATAATGCCTTATAGGTTTGGATTAATAGTTTGAAATCCGCTACTGTTCGAAGTTTCTTAAAAATATACATAAGCTTTCTCACTCGACCTGACAGGACCTTTATGTGTTGACCCCAGTTAAGATTGTGATCAATTACTATACCTAGGTATTTGATCGTGGGAACTCTTTCCAATGAGGAGCAGCTGCATATTCGACCCCGATCAGATTTCAAGTTTCTGTTGCATGGATAGGTATGGATATTAACTTTAAAATCGTCTTTAGGAGCCGTGGATTTATTTATAGAAAAGCACAGATACTTAGTTTTATCAGTGTTAAGTGAAAGTAAGTTGTCTCCTAGCCAGGCAGTGACACCGCACAGTCCCAACTCCGCCCTCTCTTTAACTTCATCCCATGACGACCCATGAAAAACAAGTGCAGTATCATCTGCAAACATGAGCATCTCGCCACCAGATAGCGTTAACTTGCAAAGCTCATTTATATATACGAGGAAGAGCGTAGGACCAAGCGTACTACCTTGTGGTACTCCATATGTACATTGTCATCATCACTAACATATCTCTCGACTCGCACCTTTTGGGTTCTATCGCTCAAATAATCTTTGAACCAGTTTAAAGCAACACCTCTAAAGCCAACACCCTCAAGCCGAGTAAGCAGAATTGGGACCGAGACAGTATCAAATGCTTTCTGCAGATCTAAAAATAGACCTATACATCTGTTTCCCGAGTCAAGGTGACTAGTGATGGTGGATGTCAATTTAAGAACAGCTCCCTCAGTTGACCTATCAGATCTAAAACCGTATTGGTTTTCCGCGAGATAGACCGAGACTCTAGATAGTTAATAAGTCTCTTATTGACTAGTTTTTCTAGTATTTTCGATAATGTTGTTAATAACAAAATTGGTCTATAATTAGATGGTTGTGATTTGTCCCCTGCCTTGTGAATAGGCGAAACAATAGCCTGTTTGAAAAACGATGGGAAAACTCCCTTTTCAAAGCTAAGGTTACACATATGACAGATAGGCTCAATTATGATGTGACGTACTGCTTTTATGAATTCTGTTGAAATTTCGTCCCATCCATGAGCGCAGTTGGTTTTTAGATTAACAATTATTTTTTCCACTTCATACAAGTCAGTGGGGTAAAGCGACATGGAACTACAGGGAACGGTATTTGATTTAGCAGCAGTTGCTAATTGTGTCTCATCTGTCGACAGTTTTTTAAGGGTATTGTCAGCCAGTCCACCTCCAACAGATGTGAAGTAATCATTAACTTTGTTCAGCGAGTGTACCGGTGTGTCTGCAATTTTTAGTAATTCAGTAGATGACTGTTTTGTACTATTCATTTCACACACCTCCTTTATTACCCTCCACGTACCCTTTGCATTGCCCGTGTTCAATGATAGCTGAGTTTTATAGTATTGACTTTTTAGATCCTTTACAATTTTATTACAGATGTTACGATAATTAACGTAAACTTTTCTCAGCTCATCACTGTGTTCAGTTCTTAGCCTTATGTGTAATTTATCTCTTTTACATATTGATCTTATGACTCCTACGGTAATCCATGGCTTAAGAGGTTTCTTCCGCCTAGAAATTTATTTGGTAACTGAGAAGTTTAGAATACAGTACTGAAGTTTGCTTATTAATATATTAGTCATCTGATTTACATCATCACTACTATAAAAGTCCACCCAACTGACTGTCTCAAGGTGTTCTATTATATCAACATAGTTAAGCTTAGTTTTCTTCAATTTATCAATAGTTTTCTGTTTTATGCCTGTTTCTGTCCCATAATATAGTACCGTAGCATGATCGGTAATTTTCGCTGGAGTATAGACTAGGGTTTGCCAGTGATGGGAACATTTTACTGCAAAATGATCGAGACATGTTCCTGATTTTGGCCTAGTGGGATAGCTGACACCCTGTATCAAACCATAAGCCGCCAATACTTCCAGGTATTCACAGGTAGATCCTCGAGTAGTGTCCAAAGTATTTATGTTAATATCTCCTGTGAGAATTACGTTTTTAGTGTTAATAGTTTGCAACAGAACCTCCAAAGAATATACAAATTCAACTGGATTAGCAAAACAAGGCGGTCGGTATATACCTATGAGTGCAGTGCTATCATTTATTCTGATAACTAGACAGTTACATTCCCTAATACAGGTCGGTTCGTAGACATCAACCTCGTACTCCTGTCTAATATAAATCACAACACCATCGTTTTTATTGTAGCTGTCTGTCATAATTGGAGGGGTAAAATTCTCATTGGTCATACATTCGCTCAAAACAAATGCATCAATCCGTATGTCTATCATTGTGGCAAACACAGCTAGTTTATCAAAGTTTTTATTAATGCTACAAATATTCTGGTTTATTATACAAAATGACTCTCTATCTCTACTAGTACCACTAAGTGTTGTTATGATGCTTGAGCTTGATGAAGGATTATTGACCATAGTACATGGAATTTGACCCGTATTGTCGATTTCGGTTGCAAGATAGTTGTCTATCGGATTAAATTTTGCGAAGTAGATAATCTATTTGCCCAATCACAAACCATATTGTCAATACCTTCACATGCGTCCATAGTATACGTACATGTGTGTTCTTGGTGTAGCTGTAGTTGGTGTAAGTAAGTGTACTTGGTCCAAGTGTGCGTTGGGTGATTGAAGTGAGTATGTGTGTATAATTGTTTTAGTGTTGACATATGACCTAAAACAGGAACACGTTAAAGAAATGTATAAAAATAACAAAAATACAGAAAAATCCAACAGAAAATACAGAGAAGAGCTTAAGACAACACATGACTTAGCCACTACTAGTCATTTCTGTTTCTTTGCACCGATTGCAAGTATGTCCTCCTCACATTCAATTTTTATTGGCGGACTTCCTTCTTTTTGCCGTAAGAAGACTTTACCATTTTTCGCCCAATAGTAATCGTAGTCATGGGCGAGTGCAAACTCCTTTGTCAGAAACAAAAGCCTTCTTGACTTTGCAGTAAGACTTTCTGAAATGTAGACTGGCTTACTGGGTTCGCCAAAACCTAAAACTGCAGTATTCAGTTTGGCTTTCGGATTAGCCTGGTTGTAATCCTTTATTTATTTATTTATTTATTTATTGGTTTACTTACAGTCATCTTACACAGTGTATTCTTAGGGTAACATCAACTGTATATAAAGCTAAGTGTAGAGACTAATTACAAGTAAACACAGCATGCAAAATAACAAACACAAGATTAATATGTAGGTAGGTAGGTACAAAGTGACTAACCTAACCTAAGACAAAAGACACAGATCTGTTTTCGCATAATATAAAAATTAAACATTACAAAAAAAAAATATTTCTAAGTCTATGAATACTGTCGACATGTACATCGACTACATCACTGTGGTTATTTAACAATCTGCTTAACCTGGGTACCGGAGAGTTGGCACCAAGTACAGTTCTACGGAGCGGTGGGTGGAAAGTTTTAATCTTGTGACGTGGCATTCTAGATGGAGCATTAAAATTAAAACGACATATGAGCTCAGGGCAGTCAATCTTGTTATTTAAAACTTTATGTAGAAACAGCAAATCAAGAAGGTCTCTTCGCTTTTCCAAATCTACAACTTTAAAGAACTGCAGTCGTCGGTTATAGGAGTAATATTGCTTTGATTTTCCAGCAACACGTACTAAATGCCAGAGAAAACGTTTTTGTATCCTTTCCAGACGCAAAGTATGAGCTGCATAATGAGGACGCCAGACAGTTGAGCAGTATTCTAATATACTACGCACAAGACTGTAATATAATATTTTTTTGGTATTTATGCAGAAGCCTTTACTGTTTCGAATAACGAACCCCAGCATCCTTGATGCCCTTTTTATTACATTTTCAATCTGTGGTAAGAATGTCAATTTCCTGTCGAACGTGACCCCTAAATCTTTGATAACTTCCAGCTCTTTAATAACTTGGGTATCAATGTGATAACTGAAAGGTATAACATGAGTATTTCTGGTATATTTGACGTGATAACACTTTTGTGCATTGAGATTCATTAAATTTTCCTTACACCAATTAATAAGATTGTCTAAATCCTTTTGTAAAAGTTTTGAATCATGAACTGATTTTATAATTCTTGAAAACTTCAAATCGTCTGCATACATAAAAACAGAAGAAAAATGGAAACAATCTACAATATCATTCACGAAGAAATTAAAGAGAATTGGGCCTAGGTGAGAACCTTGAGGTACTCCCGAAGTAACGCAGTAACAGTCTGATTGAAAACCATTGACCACAACATAAAATTTGCGACCCTCCAGGTAGGACTCCAACCATGCCAAAAAAGTACCGGTAAAACCATAAGCAGCTAGTTTTTTAAAAAGAATCTTGTGTGGAACCCTATCAAAGGCCTTGCTAAAATCTGTATAAATAACATCGGTTTGAAGTTTTCTGTCAAAGGAGTCTGCTAGACTTTCTGTAAAGGTCACTAAATTTGTGCACGTCGATCTGGATTCAACGAAACCATGCTGATTGTCTTTAATAAATATCCTAAGATGCCCTTGAATTAGGGGACACAATATGGCTTCAAAGATCTTGGCAAACGTTGACAAAATCGATATAGGTCGGTAATTAGTGACTAGAGAATCATCATCACTTTTATAGACTGGGACTACCTTAGCTACTTTCCATTTATCAGGGAAAACCCCGACCTGCAATGAAGTATTGTATATTAGATACAGTGGAGTCACCAATCCTGACGCACAATTTGCAATAAAATGAGGCGGAATACCGTCCGGTCCCGCGCCCTTTGATCGATCAAGTCCTTTTAGTGTTTTCAATAGTTCAGCCCTAGTTATGAGAGGTGCGATAAATGACTGACCATTATTGCCTATATTGTGAAGTGAAGGTTGCTGAAAACACCGCACACTATCAATTATGTTATGGTCACTATAGGCAAGTGAAAAGGTTTTCGCGAATAGGTTACAAACCGCCGTACCGTTTGAGGTTGAAATACTGCCATCACTCATAGAAATGGGATATGAACTGGAACCTCCACGCTTGCTTTTCACAAAAGTCCAGAAAAGCTTAGGGTTATTTATAAGATCTTTCTCCAATGTTTTAATATAAAGATTATACTTACTGAGAGCCATGGCTTCGCAACGCTTACTTACCATTTCCAATTCAATCTCATCACGAGAATTACCATATATTTTAAATCGCCATCTTAGCTTATTTTTTTCATTAAGGCTTCTAATAAGATTACGATCAAACCATGCAGGATATTTATTCTTTTTTCTTGGTAAAGTCAAAGGCACAAATGTATTAATAGCTTCCCTTAAAACATCATAAAATATACAGACCATTTCATTCACATCAGTTACACCAAAAAATAATTCATCCCAGTCCATCTCAGCCAAATGATTACATAAAGCCACATAGTCAACCTTGTAAAAATTTAGTCTCTTACATTGTGTATTGTAGGGAAGTTTTTTGTCAGCACATAAAGAAAATGCTACTTCTAAAGGAGGGTGCTGAATGTCGACTTTGCTAATAATATTAGTTGACTTAGAAACTGTACAACCTGGAATATTCGTTAAAATTATGTCTAGGATAACCTTATTATTATTGGCTATATTATTAAGTTGTGAAAACTTATGCAAATTCACGAATTCAACCAGCATTTTTCCCAAACCAGGAGCCACGTATCCTTTAGACTCCTCACGTACTAGAGTCCAATCTATATTTCTAAGATTAAAATCACCGATAATACACGTCTGCAAATTATGCTCAGAAATGGAATTACAGTTGTCTATGAAGTGATCAAGTACCCTGCGACTTAAGGGAGAGGGTAAATACACAGCACATAAAGCTATATGACGCGTTGGACCAGCCACTTCAATTGTTAACCACAAATCCTCACATTTACTTTCCCAGGCTGACATTCGTTTCGCTTTAATCTTTTTATTTACCGCAACTATTACTCCACCACCGTCCATTTTGTGATTGTGAAAACCTGTACTCTCTCGGTCCCGTCTGAAAACTACATATCTTTCATCAAAAAGCTCTTCCTTTAGCTTCAAAAATATATTTTCTTTTGTTGTCTTTCTGACAAGATCCACAATAATTGGTTTGATTTCATCCTTCTTAGTAGTGATTCTGTAAATATCCCTCACATCAGTTTCCAGGATTGGATACTTTAATACTTCACCTGTTTTCCTTATTACATCAAGTAGATCTTTTTTGCTTTCATTAGGTTTGGTAGGTATATTTCTCAATTCTATTGTGGTTGCACGCATATATTTTTCCATATTTTCAAGTTTTGTTTCCAATGAGCTGATATACTTCGTGTTTTTATTGTTTTGATCCTCTAGGTAGGTAATCTTTTCTAACAGGTTATCGTATTTTTGTGACATATATTCGATGGAGCTACGTATTTCGCTGTTTTGTTTCTTAATCTCGGTGTTTTGCGTGACAATTTCTGACATTCGCTTCATGATAGCATCAAATTTGGCATCCTGCTCAACCTTCCAATCCGGGATATTTTCATCGCTTTTAACAACTCCACTACCACGCTTGAAATTAATATTTTGATTTGCCTGAGTAGAACTAGATTGTAGACTAGACGTCGACATTGCGGCGGTTGGAGGCGATCGAATCATTCGGGTCCAGAGTCCACCAGAGCTAAAGAAGTATCGTCGATGTAACAGTGACACTCGCAATCTTCGGGGTTCGATTTCAAGTAGGTTCACGTCTCATATATTGTGTACCAGGGAATAATAAACTCCGTGTAGTGTAATTTGGAAAGGCAATGAGCTCGGTCGACAGTTCCGCCCTGCTTTTATGCAGGTCCAAATATCATTCAAGTACCAGGGTATAATAAATTCACTGGGTTACAAATCCGTTGAGTATCGCAAGTAATTATCCCAACCAGTAATTTATTTCAAGTATCGGTATGTACCAGGAGAACATATAGTACAGGCGACGAACAGTCCGCATCCAAAATTCGCCACTTCAGGGAGCAAAGTTTTATGAGATAAATTAATTCCAATACAATTTCTGACTCAACGTACCAGGCAAGCAGGAATCACAAGGCGGTTAAAAACATTAGGCAGCAATGCAAGTAATGCAAGTTCGGAGCTCTCGGTAAATTGGTGGCAATCGACGCTCTCCGTATAGACTCGCTTTCTGTCCAATTTAGTGAGACCTCTTTGTCAGTGGTCGTGATTGTCTCTCTCCGATGCATCATCATCATCAATTTAAGAGCCACGCTCTTGTCGGTGTAGCATTTTCCATTCCAGTCTATCAAAGGCCAATTCCTTGACTTCCCTATAAGACACGACGTTAACCTTTTCTTTAATCTGTTCCATGTAAGCTCTTCTTGGTCTTCCCCTTCCTCTCTTTCCTTCTAGCTTTCCTTCTATGATGTTTTTAATGAATTCGTCGTGTCTTATTAGGTGTCCAATCATCTTGCCTCTTCTGTCTTCAATAATTCTCAGTATTTGTCTCTTTTCCCTTACTCTTACTAGCACTTCCTCATTTGTAACCCTTTCTGTCCAACTTATTCTTTCCATCCTCCTCCAACACCACATTTCAAAGGCCTCGAGTCTCTCTCTGTCCTTCTGTGTCAGTGTCCAAGTTTCACATCCATAGAGGGCTATACTCCATACGAAGGTTTTGACACATCTTTTTCTGATAGATTTGGCAATCCTAGCCTTGAATATGCACCCTTTGTTATGGAAAGCTTGTTTTGCCATTGCTATTCTGGTTTTAACTCTCCGATGCACAGCATAAAAATAATAAATAATAAATCTATCTCTGTCTCACCTCTTGCGCTAGGATGTAGGTAGGTTGTTCGCACTCATTCGCAGGCAAATTGGTCCTTTTCACACTAATGCACTTATGCGTTAGGTACTTATTAGTTGTGCGCGCACGCAGTTGGACTAGGACACCTCCTCACAAGTGATGCACTCCTATTTTTTTCGTTTGAATTTTCGGTTGAAAACTTTAATTAAAACTTTAAAATATTTCGCAATATAGTCTAGACACGTCTACTCTGTTCTGAGGTCCGGGGGGAAGAGGACACAAGTGGCTTTTTTTTGCGAGTAAAATGTATATGGAAGCACTTTTTAACATTAAGAACCATATTATTTGAGTAACACCAATCACTTATGCTATTGAGGTCATTTTGAATCAATTGCGCGTCTCGATTTGAAGTAACAGTTTTATAAATCTTCAAGTCATCAGCAAATAATGAAATTCTACAATTTCTTACTTTCTATCCAGGTGAATCAAAGTACGGCTTCAACCGCAGTGCTGTCATGACCGTATTTACACTGTTGAGAAACTCATCTCTCCAATCTAAGATTCAGTACAGCTTCAGCCGAATTATGGCGAACAAAATTGCATACACCTATTACTGTCATAACCGTAGTGTGGATGTGTGAGTAGACTGCATATGTGTGAGTTTTGGCTCAAAGAAACTTAAAATATTTTACTCAATTGTGACAGTAGCAACAAAAGGGTCTGTGTGTAAAAAAGAAGTGGGCGTGGCCTAAGTGACTATTGTATCGAAACTGGGCTGCAGTGACCGTAGCAATGATTATAAGAACTACAACTATTTGCGGAAGTGACCGTACCGTGCTATTTTGTGAGTCCAAATTAACGGTTATAGCCGGTACCGCACGCCAACGTGTGGTAAACACGTCCGATGTCGACAAGGTCCCCAACGCAAGAGAGCGTGTATCAATCCGTCCGATTTGACAACCCCATTCTTGTGTTGCCATTTATAGAAAAATGTCTTATAACTGTCAACGAACTATTCAGCCTAACACAAGCATACTATTCTAACGCATAAAGTTACTGACCCATAATGATAGTTAAGCTAAATTTTTATAAGTATAACTACATTACGCCCAAAAACTGACTCCTGAAAGTAATAAAGACATTATCACACAATTATTAACATTGCTCTAATAAAACATGAAGGCGCTATACATCGTGGGTAGAATGTTGTCATTCTTATATTTCCTAAACTGAGGTAAGTATCACAAGTTATCATCCGCCGAAATATCACACTCAAAAGATTTTGCATTGTGTATGTTCAAGATTTTCGTCGATTCTGTAAAAAGATAAAAATGGAAAATATAGTAAAAACGTTTGTAACCAAAAGAGGGACAACCAAATTAAATTTTAACGGGTTTATATATGAAAAAAATAGGCAATGTAATTTGAAATATTACTGGACATGTGAAATGCGGCGTAACGACGATTTCAAATGTAACGCACGGCTCATTACGAATCTGACCGCTGGCCAGCATGAAGTGGTGTCGAAAAAAATAAGGACACATAATCATGCACCAAGTGCACCTGGAGAAAAGGTTAGTTTTGGAATTTTCGTTTTTTAATTACTTTTTGTGTATAAAATAAACATGTTGGCGGCTTAGGGGTTGTTTCACCTTCTCATTTTATGGATTTCTGACAAATGCATTTTTTGTCTTTGCTCTTGTTCTTCATCCCAAAAATAATCTCAAAAAGTACAGTTGATCATACATGTATATTTCGTATCGGAAATTAAAAATAAATACAATAAAAAATATTAATGATGTGTCCATTATGCCTTCTCATTTTCATGCCAAATAACTGTATAGCCAAGTAGCATTGGCGAGTCTAAAAAGGGGATATTGTAACACCCCATATTGTAATATTAGATATCTAATAGAATTCGATTTGATTGTCTACCTCTAGAGTAATATATCCCTTAAGTTATCTTCAAGAACGCTTATAGATAGCCTCTAGCCAAGTGGGCACAACCTTTTAGCTATTCATAAGAAGGAGTTAAGAACGCACGAATAGATAAGAGTTAAGAGTTGAAAATTTTCAAAGTCTAAAGGCGTACTTCTAGAGGCTTTCTAAACTGTTTATAGGCCACAATGTGCACTAGTAGATAGTCTATAGATAATGTTAAGACCTGAACAAAAATCTTTGCATGTGAAGTTTTAAGACCAAATTTTCTTAACATTAACAGCTTTAAGATAGATTTTATTTGAAATAGACAACGGTTCATAATGGCGCAGATCTCACAAGAGTAAAAGTTAATATTACAACATGGCGTTACAAATTTCTAAATTCCTATTTATTTACCGCTTATACGGGCTGATACTGTCACCTAGACATGAAAAACCTAATGCGGATGAAAGTCTCTCGTGGAATTTGTGTAAAACTCTCTTAAAATAAGAGCGCCCGCTTTAAATGTAATATTAAATTAATAATTTACTAATTGGATTTAAATGCTTAAACCATTTATTTCATTCATAATATAGTATTTTAAAACGTGTAGAATGATTTGTTAGACGTAATTTATTCATAAAAACACGAATAAATAGTTCGTTATAATAATGTAAGAGCGTATCAAGCAATAAAAAATTAAGCAAAATTAAAAATTTTGAAAAAACCCACGACGGTAAAAATCTCATCGAAAAAGAATAAAATAACTCAAAACCCCCGACTTAACCCAATTATTATGTAACGAAATATTATATTAGACTTAAAAATACTTTCTAAAAAGAGTTGATATCTCGAGACATCGGTAATAGATATACTTAAGTACCTAAACAATGAATATGGATGTTTACAGTTTTTTCCTAACGTGTCTGTTTCTCGAAAATATACTTAAATGTAGCGATAATAATTTTACCATAATACATAACCGAGGAATATCCGTCGGGGGCTGCCATTAACCCAGCTAAAGTTTTTCTAGTGACGTGAATACAATTATTGAAGAATTGTAGATGTTTAACGACGACATAAAATACACTTATGAGTATGATTAAATTTTTGTTGAAATTTTATATAGAAAAGGCAGCCCCCGACGGATATTCCTCGGTTATGTATTATGGTAAAATTATTATCGCTACATTTAAGTATATTTTCGAGAAACAGACACGTTAGGAAAAAACTGTAAACATCCATATTCATTGTTTAGGTACTTAAGTATATCTATTACCGATGTCTCGAGATATCAACTCTTTTTAGAAAGTATTTTTAAGTCTAATATAATATTTCGTTACATAATAATTGGGTTAAGTCGGGGGTTTTGAGTTATTTTATTCTTTTTCGATGAGATTTTTACCGTCGTGGGTTTTTTCAAAATTTTTAATTTTGCTTAATTTTATTTCAGACTTTTTAGAGAGCATATACGAATCATAATCTATATAATGTGTAGGTAAGATCTCGCAAAACAATAAGTGTGATTCATCCTACCACATAATATTAAGTCCCTTATTATATATTATACAGTTGCTTTCTGTTTAAAGTTACCTCTATAACACTCATCTGAGAACATGCACCAATCACCCACGAACTCATTCCTGAAATCCGCATTGAAATCAGACAATACGTTTTAATTTTAATAATATTGCAATATAAACGTTTCACACTAATATAGCAGCGCCTCCTAGTGAGTTAATATCATAAGACTTATCTTAGACCATGCACCATTCAACTACGAACCCATTGCTGAAAACCGCATTGAAATCGGACAATTCGTTTTAATATTATTGCAATACTATTTTTCACTAATATTGTAGCACCCTCTAGTGAGTTAAAGACGTAATTTTTATTATTTGGGAACATGCAATAAGCTACCACGCACACATTGCTGAAAACAGAATTGTAATCGGACATTTCGTTTTGATTATATTGCAACATTGTTTTGCACTAATATTGTGGCGCCCCCTAGTGAGTTACAGCCATGACACCTGTCTAAAAACATGAATTCATCAAACACAAACCCGCTATTGAAAACCGCCTCAAAATCGGATCATTAGTTTAAAAGATAGGTGGTAACATTACTTTGCACAAACGCACACACAAACATCTCTCACCCTAAACGCATATAAATGCTCCGTTCCGTCGTGGGTAATAAATGTAATTAAAATTATACTAACCGTAATTAACAACACTTTGCTTTACTTAATATATAACATACATAAACTGCCTATATACGTCCCACTGCTGGGCACAGGCCTCCCCTCAATCAACCGGAGGGGGTATGGAGCATACTCCATCACGCTGCTCCACTGCGGGTTGGTGGAGGTGTTTTTACGGCTAATAGCCGGGACCAACGGCTTAACGTGCCCTCCGAAGCACAGAATCATCTTACTTTTTCGGACAATCAGGTGATTCAAGCCTGAAAAGTCCTTACCAAACAAAGGACAGTCTCACAAAGTGATTTCGACAATGTCCCCATCGGGAATCGAACCCGGAACACCAGATCGTGAGCCTAACGCTCTAACCACTAGACCACGGAGGCTGTTTACTTAATACTACCTGATTATTGAGTGATGGGTTCAACTTTATGAATTAAATGAGGATTAATTGGATGAATTTGATTCACTTGACCACACAATCCACGTGCCACTTATAGTCGATCTTGATTTTTCTTTAATCTTCGCCAATCACTTCGTATTAATTTATCTACAATTTATTCATTGTGATCTGGGATCTTCTCTGAAATCTGGCTCGAAGGACCATGAATATGCCATCAGGCAAAAAGGCATATCAATGCCTTTTTACTGATTTTTAAGGGATTTAGGTAGCAATGAAACAGCACCGTGTTCGACGTAATTACGTGTAATCAATGGAACCGAAAAAAAAAAACGCCTGTCAAAAACAATTAACTAATAAAAACTATTGCAAATAAATTGCTATTATAAATTGAAGAGGCGTTTCGGATAATATTTATTCTAAACACTAATATTGTGGCGCCCCCTAGTGAGTTACAGACATGACACTTGTCTAATAACATGAACTCATCAAACACAAACCCGTTATTGAAAACCGCATCAAAATCGGATTATTAGTTTAGAAGATAATTAATAACATTTCTTTGCACAAACGCACACACAAACATCTCTCACCCTAAACGCATATACCTGCTCCGTTCCGTCGTGGGTAAAAATTGCGTCTAGTCAAAATTGTCTAGAAAATCGATTTCTTTAGAACAAACATTCTAAAGAATTATCTGTAGTATAGCTCTAGATAATGACAAGACTATTTGTACTTGTTACATACCAAACTTTCTAGTCGAAGAATAAACAGTTTTATGAGTGGTTTAAGATTACCTATAAACTGTCATTTTTGTACACTGTTTTAACTAATATTTTAAGTTGTGAACAGAAATTATGGATGATTTTGTGCAGAAACAATCTATTTAATTACTCAATTCAAAAGGGTAAATAAAATGCCTTTATTGTTTTAATTTGTATGTACTTAAACATTATGAAATATAATTGCTAGTTCGCGCCGGCGCGGGGAGCGTGCGGCGAGGTGTTCTAAAGTTGGTAGTAACGAACATGTATTGACATGTTGGATTGTTTATAATTATGCTTTCACGCGGCTGTCTCATTTTAACGTGATATTATGTGTTTTCCTAAAACACACAGCGTTTAGGTGAAGAAGCAGTCTGTGAATAGCCTTGAAATCATAAATAATTTAAGAAAACAAACCTGAATCTCTATGGTTTACCGTAAGTTTCTTTCTATTGTCACCAGAGGGCGCCAGTTTCCATGCGATTGGGACGTCATCTATGACGTACTTCATAGCGTTTGTGAATTTTGCCGGTAACAAAACGTCAAAAGTTTTCTTGTAAGAAAAAGGCAAAATTAAAGTTTATTCTCATAGATTTTTATGTTAAAAAACGTAAAAGTGAGTGATAGTATCACGTAAAAGTGGTTACGAATGTAATATGGATTAACCAGTGGATAATTCGGATCCGGAGCATTATGGCGATGCAAACCAGGCGGGTCCTTCTGCTGCTCCTGAGGGAGAGCGGAATAGGACCTCGAGCGATACTGATAGCAGTTCTTCATCTTCGGAAGATGAGGAAAGTATCGTATCGCCCCGCCGCCTAATAAGAGACCAAAACGTAAGTCCACCAAACATGTTACGACGTGTTCCGACCCTCGTGTCAAAACTTTAATTAATCATGTAAGTTGTTTATCTGAGTATGTGTCACAAATACCGCAATATTTCCAATCTTTAAACACTAATACAAATGTAGATAACATTTCTCAGCCAGGCCCATCAACTTTTTTACAAAATCCGTGTCTGCCGGTTTCTAACTGTGTCAGTTTAGGTGGGTTAGGTTTGGAATTTGACCAAAGAAACATTGTGCCATTAGCGGACAAGGACCGACTAGAAGAATTAAAAAGACTGCAACAGTTTAATAGTCCAGCTTGGAAAAATATCCGCTATAAAAAATCACTGCAAACTCTTTCAGCAACACCTGGTTTTGTAGGGTTGAAAGTTAATGAGGAATTTTGTCATTTTAACAAGAACAAGGATTATTTGGCATCAACAGAGAATCTGTTAGCTGGTTTGTCAAATGCTGTTTTACAACAAAGGGAACTTTTAAAGATAAGTTTACAAAACTTAGTAGACTGGGCATCGGCCAACCCCAAAGACTTGAACCCTAATTCTTTATTTGAAAAGGTTTCATCTACATTTGGTCCCGGTTCCCCAAGCTATAACATGTCTGAAACAACGATGCAAATAATCTGTGGTAAGAGATCAGAATGCATCGAGGTATGTCGGGACCGTATCCTTAAGGAAATAAAGAACCCAAATGTTAAGACAACCTTAATGAACATTCCTCCAAGTTCAGAGTACCTGTTTAGCCGAGGTAGTTTGCTGCCACTTATTAACTCTCTGGGGGGAGTGCAGTCTTGGCTGAACACACCTAATTATTTAAAAGAAAAAAGGTTTTCAGAGCAACATACAAATAAAAAAGTCCAGAAGCAACCAAGCAAATTTAATAAGACAGAACAGAAAAAACAGACTCATAATAACAAGAAAAACCACACCTTTCACCGAAACAGTGGAACAGACTCCAATACTAAGTCAAAATGACTATCTGTTGAGGGCATTCAGAGGGGGTTGCCTGAGGGAACATTTAGCAGACTGGGAACAATTAGGTGCCCAACAATACATCCTGACAACCATTGCGCGGTGTCGGATACCTTTCAAAGACGAGCCCCCTCTACATTACCCTCACAGAAAAATTATAAAGAATTTTTCAACAAAAATATCCCCGGAGATGACATCAATGATAAACGATCTGAAGGAGAAGGGGGTATTAGAACAACCACCCATTCTAAATTCCGGGTTTCATTCGAGGATGTTTTTAGTCAAAAAGTCTGATGGAGGCACTCGGCCAATATTCGACCTCAGGGGTCTCAATGCCCACATATATACAAAACATTTCCACCTAATAATGCAAACACATGTGAGAGACTTCTTACAGACCGGAGACTGGTTAACAAAGATAGACCTTCAAAATGCATATTTTCATATACCAATCTCGGAATCGCACAGGCGCTTCCTACGAGTCATTTACAACCAGGAAGTACTCCAATTAATTTCTCTACCGTTTGGCCTGTCATCGGCCCCCCGCACTTTTGCGGCCGTTACAAATTGGGTTGCGGAGATTCTTCGTGCCCATGGCATCTGTCTGTTGGTGTATCTAGACGACTTCCTGTTAGTACAACAAGACCGCTCCAAATTAGTCTGTCAGGTTGCGGAAACACTGAAGACTTTGGAAGCACTGGGGTGGCATGTCAATCACCAAAAATCTGTTCTCGAACCCACCCAGGAGTTAGAGTACCTGGGGCTCTTATGGAACACCCAATTAAATACCCTGTCACTACCCTCAAAGAAAGTTACGAAGCTAAGGGAGTGCAGTCTCGATGCTCCTAAGCAGAAGAAGGTGTTCTCTGCGGGAAGCTCAATGCCTTTTGGGATTACTAAATTTCGCAAATTAATAAAAAAAAGAATTGCCCCCTCACGTACTCCAAGATTTAAGTTGGTGTCTAGCTGCAATCAATCACAGCTCAACGCTACTGCACAAGCCAAAAGTAACCCACTTTCTAACCACCGACGCAGCGGATGCGGGGTGGGGAGCACATTTAAACGAACTCTTCCTGACGGGGAAGTGGATTTCAGATCAAATGAAATGGCACTCAAACATGAAGGAAATGTATGCAGTGTATGGTGCTATAGAACACCAACGTGCAATCCTTCAGAATGCTCATGTCCTGATTCAATCGGACAATCGGACGTTAGTAGCCTACATAAGAAACGAGGGGGGCACACACTCACAGGGGATGCTTGATCTAACTACCAGGCTCCTGGAGCTAACCGAGCAGCTGAATCTGACGCTGTCGGCTTCCTACCTCCCGGGGAGTTTAAACGGAATAGCGGACCGCCTGTCAAGGGGTCGGCCATTACCGGAATGGCACCTACTACGCCCGGCCGCGGAGGCCATATTCAAAAAGTGGGGCGTCCCAGACGTCGACTTCTTCGCGTCCAGAGAAACCGCCGTAGTAAAAAAATATGTGTCCCTAGACTCGAGAGATTGCTCGGCAATTTTTTGCGATGCCTTCAGTCAAGAATGGGTCGTCCAGCTGGGCTGGCTATTTCCACCACCCAATCTCATACCGCGGGTGCTAGCTCATCTCAACAATGCGAGCGGGACGTTCATCCTGATAGCCCCGAATTGGAATCAGTGCTTTTGGCTACCGGACCTTTAGGCGAGAGCCCTAGAAGAGCCAATTCCTATACCGAACCTGCGGAAGGTTCTGATAGACTGGACTACAAAAACTGTTCCACCACAAATATACAATTTATGTCTGCAGGCGTGGAAAATTGGGGGTGGGCTGATAGGATCGCGCATTGGAGCCACGAAGAACAACAGCTCTTGAAAAGTAGTTGGCGGACATCTACTCTTACTACTTACAGCGCTCCTATTAAGAGATGGATTTCGTGGTGCGAATCTAATAGCATTAATCACAAGAATCCACATGGAAATGACATTGCAAGATTCTTAGCCAACCTGTACATAAAGGAAAACTTGGCTTATAGCACCATATTGCTACATAAATCTGCAAATTTGACATATTGTGCATCATCCGGAGAACATCTGACAAAAAAAATTCTAGTTCACCAAGTGTTAAAAGCCATATCACAAGCGAAACCAAGACCCTAAAAGCCACCAATACAATATGGGATACAAAATTGTTATTTGATTGGTTAAGAACAACTCCGAGTACAGGTTCACTTTTTGACATTTCCAGAGGAACAGCATTGATTCTTCTATTAGCATCAGGACGTAGATTACATGATTTGACACTTCTTCAAGTTACTGATGA
This sequence comes from Pectinophora gossypiella, assembly GCF_024362695.1. Classification (NCBI taxonomy): domain Eukaryota; kingdom Metazoa; phylum Arthropoda; class Insecta; order Lepidoptera; family Gelechiidae; genus Pectinophora; species Pectinophora gossypiella. The sequence goes on from NW_026063278.1 coordinate 136,295, forward strand.
GAGTTGTATTCAACAAGATGATGAAATCATTTTGTGGCCAATGTTTGGTTCCAAAACAGATTCAGCTTCTCATCGTCAGTCAGGTTGGCGACCATATGCACACACTGATGTGAAGGTTTGTCCTGTAAGACATATTAAACAACTTATCCAAGCCTCTAACTCTAGACGTTCAAAAGGAGGAAATCCTTTAAGTCTATTTATCTCGGGTACTGGTGTAGTAAAACCAGCTACTAGGACCATAATAGCAGGATGGATACGGACCATTTTTAGAGAGGCTCATATAGATGCTTCACCTGGAAGTATAAGATCAGCTGTAGCTTCAAGAGGCTGGTTAGAGAATAGACCCGTAGAAGAAATTCTCCGCAGAGGGAATTGGAAGAGTATTGAAACTTTCAGTAAATATTATTGTAGGCAGATTGAAAGAACTGAAGCTAAAAGTGCTGATTTGTTGGTTTCTAATTTTACAAATGCCTAAGAATTTTTAGATTCAATTTTTAAATAACTTAGGAAGAATTTTAGATACTTTTCGTTTTATTTGTTTAATATTGATTTGTTTATCTATACTTATAATAAATCTGTAGAGAGGTCAATTCTGTACATTAAATATTTTTTCAAAATAACTATCAGGGGGTGATAAGTGGTCAATACTGATGCCAAAAATGCAATCAGTAAAATTTTTGTCTGTCTGTCTGTCTGTCTGTCTGTCTGTATGTTCCTTATAGAAACAAAAACTACTGGACGGATTTTAATGAAACTTGGTACAATTATTCTTCACACTCCTGGACAGGTTATAGTATACTTTTCATCACGCTACAATCAATAGGAGCAGAGTAGTGAAGGGAAATTCTTTTGTATGAAAAATCTAAACCACTCAAGTTAGACGTTTGAAATTTGGCATGCAGGTACCTTAGATACCGTAGAGGTATAGTAAGAAAGGAATTCCCGAAAATCCTACGGGAACGGGAATTAGCGGGAAAATCCTTTTGTATGAAAAATCTAAACCACTCAAGTTAGACAATTGAAATTTGGCATGCAGGTACCTTAGATACCGTAGAGGTGTACTAAGAAAGGAATTCCCGAAATTCCCACGAGAACGGGAATTAGCGGGAAAATCCTTTTGTATGAAAAATCTAAACCACTCAAGTTAGACAATTGAAATTTGGCATGCAGGTACCTTAAGTACCGTAGAGGTGCACTAAGAAAGGAATTCCCAAAATTCTCACGGGAACGGGAATTAGCGGGAAAATCCTTTTGTATGAAAAATCTAAACCACTCAAGCTAGACCTTTGAAATTTGTCATGCAGGTACCTTAGGTACCGTGGAGGTGCACTAAGAAAGGAATTCCCGAAATTCCCACGGGAACGCGAATTAACGGGAAAATCCTTTTGTATGAAAAATCTAAACCACTCAAGTTAGACGTTTGAAATTTGGCATGCAGGTACTTTAGTAAACTTAAAGCTTAGTTGCAACAGGATATTACAAAATTCCCACGGGAACGGTAGTTAGCGGGAAAATCCTTTTGTATGAAAAATCTAAACCACTCAAGTTAGACAATTGAAATTTGGCATGCAAGTACCTTAAGTACCGTAGAGGTGCACTAAGAAAGGAATTCCCAAAATTCTCACGGGAACGGGAATTAGCGGGAAAATCCTTTTGTATGAAAAATCTAAACCACTCAAGTTAGACAATTGAAATTTGGCATGCAAGTACCTTAAGTACCGTAGAGGTGCACTAAGAAAGGAATTCCCAAAATTCTCACGGGAACGGGAATTAGCGGGAAAATCCTTTTGTATGAAAAATCTAAACCACTCAAGTTAGACGTTTGAAATTTGGCATGCAGATACCTTAAGTACCGTAGTGGTGCACTAAGAAAGGAATTCCCGAAATTCCCACGAGAACGGGAATTAGCGGGAAAATCCTTTTGTATGAAAAATCTAAACCACTCAAGTTAGACCTTTGAAATTTGTCATGCAGGTACCTTAGGTACCGTGGAGGTGCACTAAGAAAGGAATTCCCAAATTCCCACGGGAACGCGAATTAACGGGAAAATCCTTTTGTATGAAAAATCTAAACCACTCAAGTTAGACGTTTGAAATTTGGCATGCAGGTACTTTAGTAAACTTAAAGCTTAGTTGCAACAGGATATTACAAAATTCCCACGGGAACGGTAGTTAGCGGGAAAAAACATTTGTATGAAAAAAACAAATCTAAATAAAAGGAGAAACTGACTGACTCAGTGACTGACATATATCAACGCATAGCCTGAACGGCTAAACGTAGGCATTTGAAATTTGGAAGGGACATAGCTTAGGTACCGTAGAGGTGCACTAAGAAAGGAATTCCCGGAATTCCCACGGGAACGGAAATTAGCGGGAAAATCTTTTTGTATGAAAAATCTAAACCGCTTAAGTTAGACGCTTGAAATTTGGCATGCAGGTACCTTAGTTAACTTAAAGCTTAGTTGCAACAGGATATTGCAAAATTCCCACGGAAACGGGAGTTAGTGGGAAAAAAACATTTGTATGAAAAAATCGAAACCGCGTAAGATAGATATTTTCAATTCAATTAAATTATTTATTGCATTCCATGTAGTACAATAGGGTGTTACATAGGCATAGGAACTAAAACATGGACCCTATAGGGCACAGCAACGTTGAAGGGAAGAGAGGAAGTGTGTATTAAAATTAAAACTCAATGAACAATCAATTTAAAAAAAAAACAATTCAATCAATTGATTCAATCTAGCACGCATGTATACCTTAGTAAATATAAAGTTTATTTTTGGCTGTATTTTGAAAAATGGGAGTTATTGGGAAAAAAAAATGTACTTATGAAAAAATCTAAACTGCATAAGTATGCACTCCCACACACACAAAGATCTCTCTCTTATATAACACGCCACGCGGACGAAGTCGCGGGCAAAAGCTAGTTTTGAATATGTTTAAGACATGCTTCTTAAATGTTTATTTTCTTAACATAAAGTTTCTGATTATGTTAAAGTGTATTTTCTTATAGATCACATAGCGTTTGTTTTAATCACCAGCAGATAACAAACAGGTCTTCACCTAAACGCTGTGTGTTTTAGGAAAACACATAATATAAATGTTTTGCATTACAACAAAACAGTTATTATGTGTTGAATAAAACACACAGTGTTGCATCAAGGTACTTGCTGATGGCGAAGACACTATGAAGTACGTCATAGATGACGTCCCAATCGCATGCAAACTGGCGCCCTCTGGTGACAGTAGAAAGAAGCTTACGGTAAACCATAGAGATTCAGGTATGTTTTCTTAAATTATTTATGGTTTCAAGGCTATTCACAGACTGCTTATTCACCTAAACGCTGTGTGTTTTATTCAACACATAATAACTGTTTTGTTGTAATACAAAACATTTATATTTTTAGTTGTATCAGTGCATTTGAAGTTGACGGAACGCAAGCTTATTTATTGTTGGTGACTATTTAATTAGACAGGTATGTCATATTCGTACCTATTGTCACGAGTTCACAACCAGTCATTTTAAACCAAAACACGTCGTTTTAAAAGACGAACTAGGTAAAGGTTAAGGCTACGAGTAGATACCTATGTCATCAAAATCTTTTTAAAAATAGAACGAGAAGTAGTTACCTATCAACTTAGATACCTAATTGAATTATACCTACTTATTAAAACTTTCTACTGTTCTTATAGTAAATGCATGGGTGTTTAATGTCTAATGTCTAATGAGTGTTTAATGATTAATGTCAAAATTGTATTTATTCATAAGGTCGACGAACCTTTTTTTAACAACTAACTCAACCAAATTTATTTACTACCTATTTATAGAATCTTACTCACTAAATTCGTTCGTTATTGTTCACAGGTTACAGCTTAAGAATATTTAATAATGCCTTTCAAAATTGTACAAACTCGTGAAAATAATCGCAGTGTACTGACAGTCGTTCCAAGTAATTGGGAGAAGGACGGAGTACTGTATTGGCCTCGAAAATTAAGTGACAATAAACAGATCCACAATGAAAACTCTACGCCAAGAACTGATTGGAAACCAATGAGTTACAGAACTAAGAGGGTTATGCATTCTCTAGAGGAAGCAAATGCCGAAGTAGAACGCATGGCACAGATTTCAGACACAGAAAATGAGTTCGACAGTCCAACACCAACACCACGACCCAGAAACAAAATGGGCACCCACGTTCTAGAAGCAGTGGATTTGAATGACCAAATAGCTGATTTAAATTATGTAAGTGTCTGCAAAATAATTTGAATACACCTTTTCTTTTTTATCTTTTTATCCGAAGAAAAGAGGTTTTACAGCGGGTTTTTGCGACATCGTAATGAATATTGAGGGGGATGATTAGAGCATGATTCTGAGTTAATATTAATCGGAACTTTTAAAATTATCATCTCTCACTTCTCAAAATTCACGGTTTTTTTTGGATTATTGATTTTTAATACTTTTGCGATGGAAAATTTCACTTGATACTACCTGAGAATAATGAGTTAAATCATATCTCTCAGTATTTGTTACAATGTCACTTAGCCATACGAGTATGTATGGGTGTTCGTGACACCGTAACAAATACTGAGGGGGGTGATTCAGACTGAGAGTTATAGTCTGATTCATGCAATAAATAATATGAGTATGAGTATGAAAGTGAAGAGATAGCCGTGGTCGTATGCCTTTGAGAACCATGTGTTTTTGTTACAGGTTGATCATAGAAGTGAACCATCTTGTGCAAAGGCGTCGTCTGCAAGTTTCTTCCAATCTTCAGATCACAAGCGTTCTATTCAAAAGAAGATAATTAATAGTGACTCTGCTCAACTAACTCGCACAGATTCACCCTCTGGGACGACCTCATATTTAATTTCTATAGCGGAATCCCAGTCCAAACATAGAATTTCTTCTGCTTTTACGCCTGTTTCAAATTATATTTCCCCAGCTACTTCCGGTTCCTTAAGTAGTATAACACCTGTCAATTTTGAGCCTCAAGTCATACATGATAATGAACCAATTCTGATCACTTTTCCGAGCCAAAAAGGTTTCTCTGAGGGTACTGCAGCTTCTTCTTGTAATAGAGATATTTTAGGATCAAACGAGCAAAATAGTGTTGTCGTCCCTAACAATTTGTTGATGGAAATCAAACAAAAACTTGCGGTACTTCAAGCAACAGTTGACTCTTTATTTGTACATGTCCTAAACCAATCAAAGACTGCACCATTAAATAATACTGTTTCGAATGAATATGCTGTCATTAAACCTGCAAGCAGTCGCCAGGAGCTTGAAAAACTTGAAGATTTTTTGAAAAATGAATGCAACTTTCCGTCGACCGTATCTGCCATGAATTTTATATGTGGTACATCAGGAAAATCAAAAGGATTGGATTCTTGCTACAAATTGATTGATTACTTTTTTACTCGGGATCTGCTTCTGTTTTGTTCATGGACTGGAAATTCACGTCAAAATGATAAAATACCTCTCAAATATTATTATAACACTAGGAAATGTTTTCTATTTTTTTAGTAAGAAAAGCAGACAGTGACTTTTCAGAGCAAGAATGTGATAATTTTTTTTAAAACTATAATCAAAAACGCGAAGCAGATAATGAATCCAAAAATTATGTCAGCAACAAAGCATAGGGCAAAGAAAACCGGCGCTGATGAAGTACAACCAGGATCCTCGCAAGAAAACATTAATGAAGAAAGACAACAAGAAGCTAATGTAGAACAAAATGAAAATCGAGAAGAAAGCCAATTAGGTGAAGAGAGAAGTGCTGCAGATAGTGCCAGTGTAGAACAGATAGAAAGGAGTGTCAACAACCAAGAAGAGATGGATGCTATTCAAGAACCCAAATAATGTAGGATAATATGTTTACATCGAACTGGGGGGTTAAAAAGACCACATCAAAGAAATTCATCTATCAAGCAATATTGCTATTTGATATTTGTGTTTATGTTGTTAACATTCAACGGTTTAAAGATTTATTATCAAAATGTTTCGGGCATGTAAACTAAGTTAAATGATTTATATTGTAAAATCGCTTGTAGTGATTATGATATCATAATAATTACAGAGACTTGGCTTGTTAGCAGTATTTTTGATTCTGAGGTAGCGGATGGGCGATATGTACTTTACAGACGCGACCGTACAATTACTTCATTCAATAACAAAGAAAGTGGTGGTGGTGTTCTTATAGCGGTCTCTGCCAAATACAGATCAAGAAGGTTAACTAACTATGAGACTGAATGTGATGATCTATGGGTCAAAGTATTTGTACCATTTGATGGCCGGACCGATGAATTTTGTATTTGTGGAGTATACCTACCTTCCCCGATTCAATATATCTTATTGGAACATTTTATTGATAACTGTAACAGAACATTGGAAGATGTGGACAAGTTCATCATTATGGGAGATTTCAACGTTAAGACTATTACTATTGGCTCGATGATGATGGTACAATAATTGCATCACCCCAGAATATCAACAGTAATGTTGAACGATTGTTATGGGAATTCATATTACTTAATGATTTAAGGCAATATAATTATCTTTTAAACAGTAACAATCGCATATTGGATCTTATACTTTCTAAAATGGACGGTATTACTGTATCATTCCCTACTGATATCCTTACCAAAATTGACCGACACCATCAACCAGTTCTTTGTGAGATCCGTTTCACTAGTTCTATTACTGTTAAAAACTGTCCCCCTAAAAGTAAGTTAAATTATTTTAAAGCAGATTATTATGCCATAGGTAAAGCTCTCGATAATGTAGATTGGTACAACGAATTGGACTGCAGTTCTTCCCTCGACGACAACCTCGATAAATTCTATATGATCATTCAAAAATGTATTGTTCAGTACGTACCTCGAATCACGATAAAAAAGTCACACTACCCTTATTGGTTTTCTCGAGCGCTAATCAGAAGTCTGAATGAAAAAAACCGCGTACGGATTCGTTTCAAAAAATACCGAAATCCTATGGATGAGCTGACTCTAAACTTATTGAAGCATAGATGTGATAAACTAGCCACTTTATGTTATAATGCGTACACAACTAGGTTGGAATGTATATTAGCAAGTAACCCAAAGTATTTCTGGAGCCATATTAAAATCAAAAGAGGTGGTACCAGCAGTTACCCTGAAACAATGTCTAACGGTTCTGTATCTTCTGATAAGGCTGATGTCATTTGTGATTTCTTTGCCTCACACTTCTCCAGTGTTTACGTCAATCCTGATCCCGGCCAAGACAGCAGTTTTTTGCCTGTTGCTGACAATGAACTTGTGGACAATTCCACCTTAAATAACATTGTTTTTTCCCAAGATCAGGTCAGGAGAGCTTTAGCGCGCTTGGATGTGAATAAGGGAGGGGGGCCAGATGACTTACCGCCAATATTTTTTTCCAATAATGCTGATAGATTGGCATTGCCATTATCTATTATTTTCAACAGATCGTTACAAATTGGTAAATTTCCCAATATTTGGAAAGACACGAAAATAGTGCCAGTATATAAAAATTGGGACAAGAGTATTGTGGCAAACTATAGGCCAATAGCAATTCTCTCAGTACTTGCTAAAGTGTTTGAATCTCTTATCTGTCCTCACTTATCATGGCATATTTTTCAACAAATCACCACTCATCAACATGGCTTCTTAGCCGGCAGATCCACTACTTCCAACCTAGTCACGTATGTCAACTCTATAGTGGATGCTGTGGATGCGCAAGTACAAGTTGATGCTGTCTATACTGACTTCAGCAAGGCCTTCGACACCGTTGATCATTTCACCTTAATCCGAAAACTGAAGACTTACGGAGTGTCGGAGCCCTTGCTGAGTTGGTTTACGTCTTATCTCTCAGATAGGAAGCTCAGAGTTGTCTTGAACGGATTTTGTTCTCAGCAGTATACTGCATTCTCTGGGATACCACAAGGATCACATTTGGGGCCATATCTTTTTATACTTTTTATCAACGACATCGACCATTGCTTTCAAAATTCTAGTATATTTATGTTTGCGGACGACCTCAAAGCTACTAAGGAAATTCATAACGCTGATGATTCATTGATGCTCCAAGCAGACCTCGATAGGCTATGGGAATGGTGTGTACAAAATAAAATGGCATTGAATGTAAAAAAATGTATGCATACAAAATTTACTAGAAATAAAAACATAGTTCACACAAAATATACTTTGAATAATGTTTTACTTGATGAGGTTACACATATCCGGGATTTAGGGGTGATCATGGATCAAAAGTTAAATTTTGTTCGGCATATGGATTCCATCATTTTAAAGGCATCGCGGATGCTCGGATTTGTTTTGAGGGAATCTAAGAGTTTCAAAAAAGCCTCCACAAAAACAACACTTTTCAATTTACTGGTGAGAAGTAACTTAGAATATTGTAGCGTTGTATGGACGCCCACATATAGGAATCATATCGATCGTATTGAGCGTATCCAAAAACGGTATTTACGTCACTTGGCTTACAGTTGCAATATGTCTAAAAAACTTGATTCCTATCAGAAAAGGCTCGAGTACTTTAAAATATGGGATGTAAGGGGCTCCAAACGACACCTTTCGGAGCCCAAGCCAACCTCGCCTGCACGCGGTACATCCTGCTATTCAACGAAAGAGGCTCTGGCGACCCACCAACACGCACTGGACCAGCGCGGTGGGCTTATGGTCCAAACCTCCCCCAACATGACCTCTACACACAAGAAACGGCCCCCAGTCCCCGGCAGCCCCGTTGTCCGTGGCTACGGTAGCGGCTACGGTAACGGCGGGGCAGGGGGTGCGAAGAATCTCCGGGCTGGATTCGGCTACCACCAACGACGACTGTACCTGGCAACATATAACACGTGCACACTGAGGACCGACGAGAAGCTTACCGAGCTGGAAGAATCTATCAGCAAGTTACACTGGGATGTCATGGGGTTGTCTGAAGTCCGAAGAAAGGGCGAGGACACGATAACTCTGGGCTCCGGTAACTTGCTGTACTTCCGGGAGGGCGAGCAACTGTCCATGGGTGGTGTCGGGTTTATCGTCCACAAGTCCCTAGTCAACAACGTGTTGACCATCGGTAGTGTTTCGAGCAGGGTAGCGTACCTGGTACTCAGAATATCATCGCGATATTCGCTGACTGTCATCCAGGTATACGCTCCGACCTCGGGACACCATGATGACGAAGTGGAGACTATGTATGAGGAGATTTCTAAAGCCATGCATAGCCATAAAAGCCACTACACGATTGTGATGGGGGACTTTAATGCACAGTTGGGGAAACGTTGCGGTAACGAGCTGAGAGTGGGGCAATTTGGATTTGGGGTCCGGAACACCAGAGGCGGGATGCTTGCGGACTTTATGGAGAAGGAGAACCTCTATATGATGAACTCCTTCTTCAGGAAGCCCGCGACCCGCAAATGGACCTGGATGAGTCCCAGTGGCAGGTATAAAAATGAGATCGATTTTATCATGTCGACGAAAAAGCACATATTCAATGATGTCTCTGTGATCAATGCCGTTAAGACGGGAAGCGATCACCGCATGGTAAGAGGCACATTGAATATCAATATCAAGCTAGAAAGATCGCGACTGATAAAATCCACGCTCCGACCGGCGCCAGCCCAAATCCAAAACCCCGAGCGCTTTCAGCTTGAGCTTCAAAACCGCTTCGAGTACCTTGAGAACTGCGCAGACGTGGACGATATAAACGACCTGATGGTAGATGCTGTCCGTACGGTAGGTTCTAAATACTTTAGAACCCGCCGTACCAAAACGCAGAAACTCTCCGCACACACACTCGAACTCATGGATAAGAGACACGAAATGAGGCTGCAGGACTCAGCGGATGTCTTACGTTATAGACAACTTAATAGACAGATCTCGAAGTCTTTGACGAGCGACCTTCGCCAATTTAATACTAAACGTATTAAAGAGGCTATAGAGCGGAACAAGGGCTCCAAGGTGTTCGCAAAAGATCTGTCTATTGGGCAAAGTCAACTAGCGAGACTGAAAACTGAGGACGGCAGAATCATTTCGTCGACTCCTGAAATCCTGAGGGAGATTGAGAGTTTCTATAGACAGCTATATTCCACGAAAACATCAGGCGAAAGCATGGCTCGAGACCCTCGAGCCAAGCTTACCCGACACTACACTGAAGATATCCCGGACGTCAGCCTGTACGAGATTAGGATGGCCCTCAAACAACTCAAAAACAACAAAGCGGCAGGAGATGACGGAATCACAGCAGAACTTCTGAGAGCGGGCGGAACGCCAATACTTAAAGTCCTCCAAAGGCTCTTCAATTCCGTCATATTTCAGGGCAAAACGCCGAGGGCTTGGAGCGGAAGCGAGGTGATCTTGTTCTTCAAGAAAGGTGATAAAGCCCTACTGAAGAACTACAGACCTATCTCGCTTCTGAGCCATGTCTACAAGTTGTTTTCGAGACTCATTACGAATCGTCTCGCTTGCAGGTTTGACGACTTCCAGCCTCCCGAACAAGCCGGTTTCCGAAAAGGCTTTAGCACCATAGACCACATCCATACGCTGCGGCACGTTATACAGAAGACCGAAGAGTATAATCTACCACTTTGCTTGGCGTTTGTGGACTATGAGAAAGCCTTTGATTCGATCGAGACCTGGGCGGTGTTGCAGTCTCTTCAGAGGTGCCAAGTGGACCATAGGTACATCGAAGTGCTAAGGGACCTCTACCAAAAAGCCACTATGTCAGTTCGAGTACAGAACCAGAGCTCTAATCCGATCCAACTGCAGCGAGGAGTGAGACAGGGAGACGTCATCTCTCCGAAACTGTTCACTGCTGCATTGGAGGATATTTTTAAGCTTCTGGACTGGAAAGGATTTGGCATCAACATCAACGGCGAGTACCTGACGCACCTTCAATTTGCCGATGATATAGTCCTAATGGCTGAGACCCTGGAAGACCTGAACACCATGCTCGAGCATCTCAGTAACGCATCCCAACGAGTGGGTCTTAGCATGAACATGGCAAAGACAAAAATTATGTCCAACGACCATGTCGCACCCACTCCAGTTCAGGTTGGGAACGTTACACTCGAAGTTGTAGACCAGTACATTTACCTAGGACAAATAATCCAGTTAGGTAAGTCCAACTTCGAGAAAGAGATCTCTCGTCGGATCCAACTCGGATGGGCAGCGTTCGGGAAACTGCGGAATATCTTCTCGTCCAAAATACCTCAGTGTCTCAAGACGAAAGTCTTTGACCAGTGCGTGTTGCCAGTGATGACCTACGGCAGTGAGACGTGGCCGCTTACTATGGGTCTCGTGAGGAGGCTCGGTGTCGCTCAGCGGGCAATGGAGAGAGCTATGCTCGGTATTTCCCTGCTCGATCGAATCAGAAATGAGGAGATCCGCAGGAGAACTAAAGTCACCGACATAGCTCGAAGAATTGCAAAGCTGAAGTGGCAGTGGGCAGGACACATAGCGAGGAGAACCGATGGCCGATGGGGCGGAAAGGTTCTGGAATGGCGACCACGTGTCGGACGACGCTCAGTGGGTAGGCCCGCTACAAGGTGGACCGACGATCTGGTGAAGGTCGCGGGAAGCCGCTGGATGCGGGCAGCGCAGGACCGATCGTCGTGGAGATCCTTGGGGGAGGCCTATGCCCAGCAGTGGGCGTCATACGGCTGATGATGATGATGATGATGATGACTTTAAAATATCTTCCCTCGAGAGCCGTCGGAAAATGTTGGACTTGGTCTTTCTGCAAAAAATTGTTACTGGATCTGTAAAGTGCCCAAATTTGCTGAGCAAGGTTAATTTTAGCGTACCGAAAAGAAATGTTAGGTCTTGTACTGCAAAAAAGTTGTTCTCGCTTCCTAGATGTCGCACAAATCTTAAACAACACTATTCGTTGGTTCGGTTGTTTACTACTTACGAATTGTATGCAGATAAAATAGATATCTTCTTTACATCTGTTCCTCGAATCAAAAAGACTGTTTTATCTATAACAGATACTTTTTAATCATTGAAGTTGTTACTTTTTCTAGCTCTAATTTAATTTTTGTAATTAAGTACCTAAAGTATTAGTGCATGTTGTGTCCACCTGTAAGTGGCGAGGCGCTTAGTTTTTTTATATGTATTAACTGCAAACTCATGTATCAGTGTACTTGCCGTTGGTTGACCAAATAAATAAATAAAATTAAATAAAATAAATAAATTGCGCATTTACTTTTATATGCGCAAATGTCAAATTGCAATATTGCTTTTTTAGACGTATGTTCGATGTAGATTTTATTGAGCAAATCAGGTATGATAAACTCGGACGTTCTTTTCCCATAGAAATTTATATATTTGGGTGTGGTTAGATATCCGGTTCTCTATTTTTACGCATATTTTTTTATGTAATAATTTACCATGGCATAATGTTACTTGTCCTATTATTAGTTACGCATAGTATTAATTTGTCATAACTTTTTAAGCATAATTTTGAAACTCATAAGTACCATAAGCATAATAATTAATAACAATAATGACATATAAGCATAAGTATTATAAGCATAAAAACTATACTCCGAATAAGAAAAGTTTTGGCACAACTTTGAACATTTCCGAAACTTACTTTTTCCTTGGCTGCATTTGGTTCATGATTGTGACTTTTTATATTTTTTGACTCTATTTCATGCTGTTGGTGATCATTCAGTATACTATATACATAACATACATAAACATAAACAGCCTATATACGTCCCACTGCTGGGCACAGGCCTCCTCTCAATCAACCGGAGAGGGTATGGAGCATACTCCACCACGCTGCTCCACTGCGGGTTGGTGGAGGTGTTTTTACGGCTAATAGCCGGGACCAACGGCTATACAATACTATAATACTATAATATAATACTATATACAATATACTATTATGCTTAAAAACGTTATGCGAAAAGGATTATGATAATTAAAATTATGACAAAACCATTTATGCATTTTAAGAGAATCCCCAGATATCCACTATTGGCCTGTCGAGTTTTTTTTATATAGATTTTGGGATGTTGAATTTCGGTACGAAAGTATTGTTCCTTTAATATATTCAGTTTAAACATTGATTGAATAGGAAGAATTTTGCAGTAATTAAATAGTTCGAGATCTGTTGTTACATATTTTTTTATGTTGTGAGGAATTAAAAGTTTAAGGATTCTAGTTTGTATTTTATTTATAAATTTGGTTCAAGTGCGTTTTAAAAGTACGACCATAGCTACTCAGGCCATAGGATATTATACTATCAGCTAAGGATTTATACATGGAAAGCTTAACATTGTAGGGTATACGGTCTTTAATGATGTAAAATTTCGCCATGATAGCACGCAGTCTGTCACACACGCTGTTGAAGTGTGGCTCCCAGTTAAACCTGTCATCTATTATGAGTCCGAGATATTTATGTTGCTTTACTTTTTGTAAAAGCGAGCAGCTACATAGTCCACCCGTGTTAGCCTTTCCGTGGAAGCAGTTATGGCTGTGCGAAACTATTGTAGCAGTGTCAGCGGTTTTTAGGTGACTCGAGTGTATGTGAAGTAGTTTTGTTTTTTGGGAGTTTAACACTAGGCCCGCATCGTGCGACCACATGCAGATTCTATCGTAATCATCTTGGAGGATTCTCTCAGCTGTTTTGAGGTCCCTATCAGCAGCTATTAGGCAGGTATCGTCAGCATACAGGTACACCTTGCAGTGATCAACAACGTTACACATGTCGTTGACATAAGTAAGATAATGGAGAGGTCCTAATACCGATCCCTGAGCCGTTCCTTCGGTGACGGCTATTTCTTCACTCAGTGAATCCCCCACCTTCACTTGGTAAGACCTATGGTCAAGGTAGCTACGGCACCATTCAAGCGCAGGTCCGCGAATTCCGGTGTCTTCCAACTTACCTATGAGTGTATTATGATCCAGAGTATCGAAAGCTTTACTGTAGTCAATAAATATTATCAGTACGTGTTTTTTATCATTTAAGTAAGAGTTTATGTCGTCTGAGAATCTTGACAATAATTGAGTTGTACTCCTTTTCGGCTGGAAACCGAACTGGAAAGGAGTCAACACCTTATGCTGATCATAAAAGGAGATGTTTCAAATCCGGCCTGCACTGTGTACAGTTTATGAAAAATAGAAAAAAAAAGAATTAGTACAATAGGCGGCCTTATGAAAACCATTACTTTTGAAAACAATCCGAAAAATTATACAGGATAAGGCTATAGGCATTTTAGTATTTCCAGTGTGGCCATCTCAACCATGGTATCCACTTCTGACAGATATTTTGTCATCAGAAATTATGGTTTTTAAACCAAGTAAAGAACTTTTATTTTCCGATTACAGACGCGTGCATCCCCTGCACCGACAGCTTACGCTGGGTGCCGCGAAAGTCTGCGGACAGCATTTATGCGGAGAGGGACGCCAACATCGGCACTTAATCTGATGCTTGCTTCACTCTCAGATAATACGCTTAAACAATATAATGTAAGTTTGAAATTTTGGTGGCAGTATTGCGCCAGTAACGGAATTGATACATATGAAGGGTCAATTCAATCTGTTATTAGTTTTTTATCCGAACAGTTTGACAAAGGCGCGTCTTTTAGTTCCTTAAATACCCACCGATCGGCTCTCTCTTTATTATTGGGCGGTCATATTAGCTCCGATGGTAATATAAAACGTTTATTAAAAGGAGCGTTTAAATTACGACCGGCAGCACCTAAATATAATTACACATGGAACCCACAAATTGTATTAAATCACATTTCTAATTGGTATCCAAATTCAAATCTAACAATAGAAAAAAATACTAAAAAACTTGTCATATTGCTTGCTTTATGCACCGCCCATAGAGTTCAAACTTTTTCCTTAATAAAAGTACAAAATATAAACATTACGCCAAACGGAATAAACATAAATATATCGGATATTATTAAGACGTCTGCCCCGGGGCGAGAGCAGCCCGTCCTACATCTTCCCTACTTTTCTGAAAACCCTTCTATATGCCCAGCTACTGCGTTAAAAGATTACTTAACGATAACTGAACATATCAGACCAACAGGCGTGGACAGGTTACTGTTGACCCATAAACAGCCACACAGATTTGCCACATCACAAACCATAAGCAGGTGGTTAAAGCAAGTATTATCAGAGAGCGGAGTAGACACATCCATTTTTAGTGCCCATAGCACGCGTCACGCGGCCACGTCTGCCGCAGCGTCCGCTGGTGTCTCCATCGAGACTATCAGACGCACAGCAGGCTGGACCGAAGATTCTAACACATTTGCAAAATTCTATCATAGAAAAATAATAACTGGAAATGATTTTGCTAGCTACCTATTAAATCCATCGCATTTGGATCCTACTGATTAGACACATATTTAATTATTTATACATATGCATGAATAAAATTGTTAAGACTGATAATATAAGCTGGGCGATAATTAGAAAATAAAATGTCTTTAATTATAAATCTATATTTTATTTTTTGCAAAACTTCCCTATCTCTAAACATCTACTAGTAAACCATAGTTAAGTATAATTTATATTAGAGTATGAAGCGACGAAAGATAATATAAGATCAAACGAACTTCTTGAAGTGAAGTTCGATCATTATTATCTGAGTCGCTTCATACGAATAATATAAATTCCCACCCTCCCACGTAACCCAAGAAAGTTCAGTTTTGCGATTTAACTCAAAAGAGTGTATTATAGGCCAAGTGGAACTGGCAAGCTCTAAAGGAATGAGGCAGCGCCGCACTAGGCGGCCATCATGTGAGTGCGGTAGTGGGGATGACAGGAAGTGAGGTAGTGTTTTTGTATAATAAAAAGAAATTGTTTTCTTTCTTTAAATGTGCGAATATTGCCGAGTACGTAAAGGGTACTACTAGTAAACCATAGTTAAGTATAAGTATAATTTATATTATTCGTATGAAGCGACTCAGATAATAATGATCGAACTTCACTTCAAGAAGTTCGTTTGATCTTATATTATAATTTATTCGTGCTGTTTTATTTTTAGTGTCTTTTAGCCAAATTTTATATAATTCGTCTCGTTTTTTACACGCTCCTATTACTTGTTGATTTATCCACGGATACTGATTACGTTTGGAGTTACTTATTTTATCCATGTATTTTGATTTTAAGTAACACTCTTTTAAATTATTTTGTATCCCCCTGTATATAGCCTGAGGACAAGTCAGAGACTCTATAGGTTTCCAATCAATGTTTTGCAAATACTCTCGTATTTTTTTATTATTAAACTTCGGTATGTAATGCGGAGCAACCTGTATATGCGGCATTCCAGTGATCAGCCAGTACAGTACAGAGCGCTGCGCAGTAAACTTCTCGTAGACGCGATCGCACCAATATGTGGTCTATGCAAGATTTAGTGATAATACCTTTTTTAGATTCTAGCCGAGTATAACTACTTATCCCGTTTACGAGGCCCTGCCCGTACATCGCGTTTGTGTATGCTTTCCGTGCGCTGTTAGTTTTCTTTAGATCTATGTTGATGTCCCCTAAAAATATCAAATCATTATTTTGTACAAGGCATAATGTGTGATCCATCTCCGTAACAAAACAGTGTTTGTCTTTTTGTGGCGGTCTATACACGGCACACAGAGCGAGGGTATACCGCGGCGACGTAAATGTTAGGTTACCTAAAATACATTCGGACTGAATCGTGTTGCACTCAATTGTTTCGAAGTGATGACGTTTGTGTACATATATTATTATACCGCCTCCTTTTTTATTTTTCCTAAGCTTTGTGTGCATTGTATAGCGATTAACAAAGTAAAACTGCCTTATTTTGTCAGATATACATATTTGCTTCAGTGACTACTATTATATCTATGATGGAGCTACTAGAATACACAAGTTGAACCAGTTTAATGAAGTTTTTCAACATGGATCTCAAGTTTACATGCATACATATTATATTTCTACTGTTATTAATGGGTACTTCTTGTAGAAATTGGTTTACATCAGTACAATCAAGTAATTCAGTTATATTATTTTTGATATTATCCATTATTTATGTAAGTAGTGTGAATAGTACTTGGTAGGTAATTAATTAGCAGAAACAAACGAAACAATGGATTTAAAGATAAAAGTTTAGCCACTTTCCTTCTTAGAATTAACAGTTATGATATCGGCCAGATCACTTTCATACCTAATCTTATATATTTTTTCTTGTTCGGTTTTTCTTGCGAAGACTTTCCCGTACCTGCTCCATACAAATCGGAAACCATGTTTTTTCTTAAGCTCTTTGGCCTTGCTTAGCAGATATTTATTTCGAGCAGAAAGAGCTTCTCGGACATAAACAGTCGAGTTTGATTCGTCTTCGTTCAGGTTAGTTAGAAAATTGCCGATCGTGATTTTCGGTGATGCGTTTCAGTCAGCTAGGTAACGCTGCGTCAGCAGATGGCGTTACTTCTGCAGTTTTCGTATTTTTTTCCATTTATTCGTTTAGTGTTGAGTTCTGACCCAGTGAAATGTTAGGTGGCGAAATCTTACATACATTATCTTTAAGTTAAGCTACAATTTTGAAGTATTTACTGCAGATATCATATTGAAACATTGCATCAAAAGTTGGTGTCATTTCAATTTGTGTACAAACACGAAGCTGTCACACACACATGCGAACTAGGTTAGCTATTAAAAGAGATGCATAATTTGAAGTCTACTTCTAACTTCTAAATGGCGCATTTGGTAAAGCAGTCGCCGCCATTCTTAAGTTTCACGGTTCAAACCCAAGTGCATGTTTTAATTGTTTTTACTTTTTGTATTTTTTTTTACAATTGAATTTGGCGAACCCGTCTATTTGTTACGGAATTTTCAAAAAGTATCACTTTTACCAATAATATTATAATTATTCAATAATGTACTTTGCACTAAAGTACCTTCCGTAATTTCCGTATTTTTTATTTTGTAAAATTCTAACAGGCATTAATCGCATCAGTGAACATGCATGTTGTCACCAATGAGTAGAGTGATTCATGGGCGTGCTTTAGGGTATATAATTTATACAAGTATTTTTTTTTTGTATAAAATGGTTCAAAAATGATGATGAATGTCAAACATAATTATCGTTACAAATATAGCCGACTTGGAGCTTTCGGCGAAAACGCTGCCTGAGCCCATTGAGATATAACAAAACAACGTATGGTTGAATTGTTCCTTTTTTGTAGATCTACCGAAAACTCCACAATATGTCATAATAATTATATTGTGTATAAAGAATTGTGTATATGTATGTTAAGACCGCGAGGGGAGGGAGCCGAAGAGGACACAAAGGATACAACCATCCGCGTTTAAAAGCTGTATTCGACTGCCAGGCCAGGGGAAACGCAGTCCACCCGCATCTTATTCTAATAACTTATAACTACCCACTTAATATACTAACATCCCTCCACCCTTATTTAAAACTAGCTTTTGCCCGCGACTTCGTCCGCGTGGCGTGTTATATAAGAGAGAGATCTTTGTGTGTGTGGGAGTGCATACTTATGCAGTTTAGATTTTTTCATAAGTACATTTTTTTTTCCCAATAACTCCCATTTTTCAAAATACAGCCAAAAATAAACTTTATATTTACTAAGGTATGCATGCGTGCTAGATTGAATCAATTGATTGAATTGTTTTTTTTTTTAATTGATTGTTCATTGAGTTTTAATTTTAATACACACTTCCTCTCTTCCCTTCAACGTTGCTGTGCCCTATAGGGTCCATGTTTTAGTTCCTATGCCTATGTAACACCCTATTGTACTACATGGAATGCACTAAATAATTTAATTGAATTGAATTGAAAATATCTATCTTACGCGGTTTCGATTTTTTCATACAAATGTTTTTTTCCCACTAACTCCCGTTTCCGTGGGAATTTTGCAATATCCTGTTGCAACTAAGCTTTAAGTTAACTAAGGTACCTGCATGCCAAATTTCAAGCGTCTAACTTAAGCGGTTTAGATTTTTCATACAAAAAGATTTTCCCGCTAATTTCCGTTCCCGTGGGAATTCCGGGAATTCCTTTCTTAGTGCACCTCTACGGTACCTAAGCTATGTCCCTTCCAAATTTCAAATGCCTACGTTTAGCCGTTCAGGCTATGCGTTGATATATGTCAGTCACTGAGTCAGTCAGTTTCTCCTTTTATTTAGATTTGATTTTTTCATACAAATGTTTTTTCCCGCTAACTACCGTTCCCGTGGGAATTTTGTAATATCCTGTTGCAACTAAGCTTTAAGTTTACTAAAGTACCTGCATGCCAAATTTCAAACGTCTAACTTGAGTGGTTTAGATTTTTCATACAAAAGGATTTTCCCGTTAATTCGCGTTCCCGTGGGAATTTGGGAATTCCTTTCTTAGTGCACCTCCACGGTACCTAAGGTACCTGCATGACAAATTTCAAAGGTCTAACTTGAATGGTTTAGATTTTTCATACAAAAGGATTTTCCCGCTAATTCCCGTTCTCGTGGGAATTTCGGGAATTCCTTTCTTAGTGCACCACTACGGTACTTAAGGTATCTGCATGCCAAATTTCAAACGTCTAACTTGAGTGGTTTAGATTTTTCATACAAAAGGATTTTCCCGCTAATTCCCGTTCCCGTGAGAATTTTGGGAATTCCTTTCTTAGTGCACCTCTACGGTACTTAAGGTACTTGCATGCCAAATTTCAATTGTTTAACTTGAGTGGTTTAGATTTTTCATACAAAAGGATTTTCCCGCTAACTACCGTTCCCGTGGGAATTTTGTAATATCCTGTTGCAACTAAGCTTTAAGTTTACTAAAGTACCTGCATGCCAAATTTCAAACGTCTAACTTGAGTGGTTTAGATTTTTCATACAAAAGGATTTTCCCGTTAATTCGCGTTCCCGTGGGAATTTGGGAATTCCTTTCTTAGTGCACCTCCACGGTACCTAAGGTACCTGCATGACAAATTTCAAAGGTCTAACTTGAGTGGTTTAGAATTTTCATACAAAAGGATTTTCCCGCTAATTCCCGTTCTCGTGGGAATTTCGGGAATTCCTTTCTTAGTGCACCTCTACGGTACTTAAGGTATCTGCATGCCAAATTTCAAACGTCTAACTTGAGTGGTTTAGATTTTTCATACAAAAGGATTTTCCCGCTAATTCCCGTTCCCGTGAGAATTTTGGGAATTCCTTTCTTAGTGCACCTCTACGGTACTTAAGGTACCTGCATGCCAAATTTCAATTGTCTAACTTGAGTGGTTTAGATTTTTCATACAAAAGGATTTTCCCGCTAATTCCCGTTCCCGTGGGAATTTCGGGAATTCCTTTCTTAGTACACCTCTACGGTATCTAAGGTACCTGCATGCCAAATTTCAATTGTCTAACTTGAGTGGTTTAGATTTTTCATACAAAAGGATTTTCCCGCTAATTCCCGTTCCCGTAGGATTTTCGGGAATTCCTTTCTTAGTATACCTCTACGGTATCTAAGGTACCTGCATGCCAAATTTCAAACGTCTAACTTGAGTGGTTTAGATTTTTCATACAAAAGAATTTCCCTTCACTACTCTGCTCCTATTGATTGTAGCGTGATGAAAAGTATACTATAACCTGTCCAGGAGTGTGAAGAATAATTGTACCAAGTTTCATTAAAATCCGTCCAGTAGTTTTTGTTTCTATAAGGAACATACAGACAGACAGACAGACAGACAGACAGACAGACAGACAGACAAAAATTTTACTGATTGCATTTTTGGCATCAGTATCGACCACTTATCACCCCCTGATAGTTATTTTGAAAAAATATTTAATGTACAGAATTGACCTCTCTACAGATTTATTATAAGTATAGATAAAAGAAACGTCTGTAGTCCACTATGTTACGGTTCCGTTTCATTGTAGCTGGAACAGTCTCAGGTTGTACGTCGGGAGGGGGGTGTGCCACTTCTGGAACTTGGTCACCCGTAGCGTCGCACTCAGACCATAGCTCTAGGTCGGCGCCCGCTGAGCGTGCCGGGCTGGCGGCCGGGCGCTCATCCTCGGAGCGTCTCGAGCTCTGTTCCACTGTGACCGGCTGTTGTGGTAGTACCGATGGCATTGATAAAACTAGTGGTGGTAGTTGTTCTTCCAATGGCCTTTCCGATGCTGGAACCGGCGGTGATGACTCATTCGTACCTGAGCACTCCTCCCCCTTATACTTCAAAAGTTGGTTTTTGTGCTTTTTTATTGTCTTATTAGTGTTATTTACGTGAACTAAACAAACGGACATTCCAAGTTGTTTTATTATGGTACCTTCAGCCCATTGAGTTTTTGGATTATGGTAAACTTGCACTAACACTTTTTCGCCAATTTTGAAATTGACTTTCCGATTACCTCGATACCGATCACACTGTAAGGACTGATTCACTTTCACTGTTTTGTCGAGTGCCGTATCGGAAGTTGATGATAAACATGGGTTAATAAAATCCAGCCTACTTCTTAATTTATGTCCATAAATTATTTCAGATGGTGACCTATCTGTGGTAGAATGTCTTGAATTTCTGTATTGGAAAAGAAATTCCTGCAACTTTATATTTAAATCTTTACTTTTACTGCCTGACAACAATACTGATTTAATTGCACGTTTAATTATCTTAACATAACTCTCCGCTTGCCCATTACTCGCAGGGCTATAAGTAGGAGTAGTTATATGTTGTATACCATTACGTAAACAAAAATCACTAAATTCCGCAGACACAAAGTAGGTTCCGTTGTCCGAACATAGTGTCAATTATAACACGTGTACCATAGCCGCTGGATACATCGAAACACTCCACCCACTTTGAATAAGCATCAACTACTATTAAAAATGTCTTATTATTGATGGGACCGGCGAGATCTATATGCACTCTGGACCAGCTGTGCGCCGGGTAGGGCCACGGAGTGAGCGGCGCGTGCGCGGGTGCGGGTCGCAACGCAGCACATATGTGACATGTCGTCACATGCGCTTCAATTTCTAAAGACATTTTAGGCCACCAAAATCTGTCGCGCGCCTCAGCTTTCATCTTTTTGATCCCTAAATGTCCTCTGTGAAGTTCTTCTAATATTTTATGTTTTTGTTTTTCTGGGATTATTAACTTATGACCCCGCAATAAGATACCATTTTCACACGATAACTCTAAACGGTTTTCATAAAACGGTTTAATTAGGACGTCGTTACATTTCCCAGGCCATCCATCTAACACGTATTGTATGACACGCGATAAAATTGCATCTGTTTTCGTGGCCTCGCGTAACTCCGTCATTGAATTCAAATTCAAAAATATCTTTATTCAGTAGGTAACATAGTTACACTTTGAATCGTCAATTTTTACATAACGAACGTCTCATCCGCCTAAAACTACTGCAGCTTCTCACAACCTGTATAGCCGGGGAAAAGAAGCTGCAAGAAAAACCTCGGCACAGGGCCCTAGACGTTCTTTTAAAAAAAATAAAAATAAACATAAAATATTGATATACAATTGAGTAATTTAGCTGCCTAATATCAGTTCTCAGACAGTTAATCCCATGCATTCATATCTTCTAAATAATCACTAACTTTATAATAACCTTTTTTGTAAAGTTTTTGTTTAACTACTTTCTTAAAGCAGTTGAAAGGCAAATTCTGAATGTCAATGGGAATCTTATTGTAAAAACGTATACATTGCCCCTTAAAAGATTTAGTAATCTTATGTAATCGACTGACTTGTAAAGCAAGTTTATTTTTATTCCGGGTATTAACAATGTGCCGATCGCTATTTTTTGCAAATAATCCTATATGTTTTTTTACATATATTAAGTTTTCAAAGATATATTGTGATGCCATAGTTAAAATATTAATTTCTTTAAATTTATTTCTAAGTGACATCTTGGGTCCCAATTTGTAAATCGCCCGAATGGCCCGCTTTTGCAGAACAAAAATGCTGTTCACATCTGCAGCATGACCCCACAGCAAGATGCCGTACGACATTAGACTGTGGAAGTAGGCAAAATAAACTAATCGCGCGGTTTCTACATCGGTTATTAAACGAATTTTTTTGACCGCGAATGCTGCTGAGCTGAGCCTTTTGGACAACTTATCAATATGAGGACTCCATTGCAACTTAGCGTCCAAAGTAATTCCCAAAAATACAGCAGTATCCGTGAGGTCCAATTCCTTATTTTTTACAATAATAGAATCGAGCGGCCTACTAACATTCGATAACGTAAAATAAACATATTTTGTTTTATTTTCATTAAGTAGCAGGTTGTTTACAGTAAACCAATCCACTACCTCTGAAATGGCGTTGTTTACATCGTCAAAGGAATCTTGTCGTCTCTTTACTTTAAAAAGTAAGGAGGTATCATCTGCAAACAACACCACTTCATGTTTTACAAGACTAGGTAGGTCGTTTATGTAAACTAGGAATAGAAATGGACCTAGAATTGAGCCCTGCGGGACGCCTATAGTGACGTTAGATCCACACGATCTGGAGCCATGCACATCAACCCTCTGAACGCGGCCACTAAGGTACGACTCCAAAAGAGCGATGGCATTATCTGTTATTCCATAGTGACGAAGTTTCGCGATCAATATATCATGACAAACGCAATCGAAGGCTTTGGAAAGGTCACAAAAGACACCAATAGCATCTTTGGACTCCTCCCAAGCCTGAAAAACATGATTTATTAACTCAACACCAGCATCGGTTGTTGAGCGACCCTTTGTGAAACCAAATTGTTTATTAGACATTAAATTGTTTAAATTGAAATGTTGAAGTAATTGCAGTAATAAAATTTTTTCAAATATTTTACTAAGCGTGGGTAGTATAGATATTGGTCTAAAATTAGTAGGGTCAGAAGTACTACCAGCTTTAAACAATGGAATGACTTTACTGTGCTTCATTAAATCTGGAAACACACCATTGTCTACACATTTATTAAATATACATGATAGATAGGGAGCTATGCAATCAATCACGGAGTTAATGACTTTAACAGAGAGACCATGAAGATCTGCAGTCTTTTTCATTTCTAAAGATTTAAAAGCTCTTAAGACGTCCCTAGGACTCACGTGTGTAAATGTTAGTTTATCTACTTTGGACGTATCTATGTGCTCCTTTACAAGTGATTGAGCGAGTGCAGGAGATGACTTCAAGTCCTTGGTAGTCGAAAATGGAATGTCAGTAAAGAATTTTTCAAAAGCTTCAGCAACTTGCTTATCATTTGTGAGTAGTTTACCGTCAATTTGTAATTGATACTCGAGATCGCATGCTTTGACTTTCCCATTTTCGCTATTTATAACTTTCCAAGTCATTTTAATAATATCTGAGCTACCTTTAATTTTACTGCTAACAAACATTGCCTTCGCGGTAACGCAAACACGTTTGAAAACTTTTGAATACCGTTTTACATAGTCGTGAAAAGCTACGCTATGATTGTATGTTCTTTCTTCATAAAGTTCATACAACCTGTTTCTACTCTTATAAATTCCTACCGTCGCCCAGTCACTAAAAATTGGTGTGTCTGCTTTCTTAATTGTTTTTGCCTTAAATACTTTACTAACTTCCGATTTTGTTAGATTAAATAGGGAGTTATATAACAAATTTGGGTCATCACAGTAAGGAAGTTCTGGTAATTTGTTTGACATATTATCTTTGAATTGTTCTAAACGACTACTTGATATGGGATTGCATGTAACATCCTTTTTCAGAGAGCGGTCAATAAATAAGTTGAAAGATATTTGTTGACCACAGTGATCTGACTTTAATTTATTAATTATTAATTTATCACAAGGTTCTAAGTTACTAAAAATATTATCGATACATTTCGCAGATTGATATGAAACGGTCACCCTCACATACAAAGTTGACGTACAGCGCGTCATCAATGACCTCCGCGTCCCTGTGTGCATTCGAAACCTGTTCCTCGTGAGTCGAGCGGCTTAAAAAGTCAGCTGTGTTGCGAATACTACTGACATACTCGATAGTATAGTTATAAGCTGATAGAAATATTGCATAACGCTGCAATCTAGATTCAAAGATTAAATATTGATAGAAGTGGTTTGTGATCTGTTCGCAACGTAAATGGTTCGGATCTACCAAATAAATATTGGTGATATTTTTTTACGCCAAATACGATTGCTGTAGCCTCTTTCTGTATTTGGCTGTATTTCCTTTCAGCGACCGAAAGGGACCGCGAAGCAAAGGAAACAGGCTTCTCCACACCGTCAACTATTTGCGATAATATCGCACCTAGACCGGTGGGTGACGTGTCCACTGTCAAAATTATATTAGCTTCGGGATTAAAATGCGCTAAATTTTTTTCCGAAGATAATTCACTCTTGATGGACGCCACGGCCTCATCATGTTGTTTACACCACGCTCAGCGTGAATGCTTTTGGAGTAACTCGTGCAGCGGGTTTAAAATTGACGAAGCATTACGTACGAAGCTCCGATAATAGTTCACAAGTCCCAGAAATGATTTTAATTCCGTAACATTCGTTGGAGTTTTCGCATTAACGATAGCTTTTATCTTTTCGGGAGACTTGTGTATACCATGCTTGTCAATTATATAACCTAAATATGAGACCGAGTCCTGGAACAGAAAGCACTTTTCCTTCTGTAAAACCAACCCGGCTTCTTCTAGTCGGCGTAATACTTCTAATAACCGTTCCAAGTGTTCATTTTTATCTTTGCCGGTGATTAAGATATCGTCCAGATACAATAGAACCCCGTCAAGTCCAGCGAGCAAAGTCTCCATGGCTCTTTGAAATATGGCCGGTGCACTAGATAAACCAAATACCAGTCTTGTGTATTTATACAATCCCTTATGCGTATTTATACAAGTTAATAATTGTGAGTCAACTGACAAACAAAACTGGTTATACGCTCTCGACAAATCTAGTTTTGAAAACTGCTGACCGCCACTTAATTTTGTAAACAGTTCGTCAATTCTGAGTAGTGGGTATTTTTCAATTTTTAACTGCTTATTTAGTGAGACTGAATAATCAGCACACAAACGAATAGATTTGTCTCGTTTAAGGACCGGGACTATAGGGCTTGCATATTCCGAGTGTTGAACTGGCACCAAGATACCTAACTCGACCAGCCGATTTAATTCTTTCTCGACTGACTCTCGAAGGGCAAAAGGTAGCGGACGCGCTCGGCAAAAAATTGGTTTCGACCCTTCTTTTAATTTTAGTTCAACAATAACATTTTTACAACATCCTAGTTTGTCAGAAAATAATTTTGGAAACTTAGCTGATAGTTCATTTAAATGTTTTTCACCCAAACTAATTGAACATATTTGCAGACGGAATTTTGAAATGAAATTTCATCCCAACAATAACGGCCCATTACCGCGAACAACATACACGATTACATCATTTTTAATTTGCTTATATAAAAATGGCAATGAAATTGTGCCCAGAGCTTCGATGCGTCCACCATTATAAGCCTGCAAAATGTATTTACTTGGCTGTAATTTAATATTCGTAAACAACTTATTGTATATTTCTTCGGATATGACTGTGACCGCAGAACCCGTGTCTACTTCGAAATTCAAGACATTTTCGTTAACTACAACAGATTCCTTCATGGGCTCACCATACAACGTACGAATGTTACAAATTATTCGCTTACCGTCGTCATCATCATCATCCGCACAACACTCGACAAAATGTTGACGAGTCACTCCTTTCGGGCACATACGCTTCAAGTGTCCTTTTTCTCCACACCGCCGACACGTAAAACCCGCAAAGCGACACGTGGCCGCCTGGTGACTCGCGTAGCCGCACACGACGCAGCCGCCGCTGCTGCGGCCGTTGCTGCCGCCAGCGCTCCCGCCACCGCCGCGTTGCTCGCGAGCGCGCGGGCGAGGCTGCGCGCGCGCCGCTACCGCCATGACCTGCAGCGGGTCGCGCGCCGCGTCAGCGACGTCGTGCGCCACCGTTTGTTGCGCGCCCATGCGCGCTGTGCGCATACTCTCTGCCATGTCCAGTGCTTTAGCTAGCGTCATGTCCGACAGGTCCTTTGTAAACAACTTATCGCGCTCGGGGCCCATCGTCATTCCCAGTACGAATCGGTCGCGCAGAATTTCCGGTAAGCAGGCGGCACTAAACGTGCAATGGATCGCTAGATCGCGCACGCGAGCCGCCCACTCTGTCATTGATTCGCCTGGCTGTTGAGTCGCACTATGGAATTTAAACCGTTCCGCGAACCCACACTTCTTTGTTTGAAAATGTCCATCCAGTAATTCCACAACCTTTCCATAATTGAAGGTCCCGACCGAAGCTGGTAATGCTAAATCTCGCACTAACCTATAAGTAGTTTCCGCTAAACTACTTAGCAAAATAGCACGACGTTTGGTACCGGCTTTGTCCTCGACCTCCCCAAGGTCATTCGCTAGGAACCATTGTTCTAATCTATCCTTATATATAGACCACTCCTGCTGTTCGTGATTGAACGTTGCTAACGCACCAATCGAGACTTTGGCCATTTTTGCACGCGAAATTAATGTTTATTTGCGCTCGTCGCCACTGTTAAGACCGCGAGGGGAGGGAGCCGAAGAGGACACAAAGGATACAACCATCCGCGTTTAAAAGCTGTATTCGACTGCCAGGCCGGGGGAAACGCAGTCCACCCGCATCTTATTCTAATAACTTATAACTACCCACTTAATATACTAACAATGTATTGTATGATTTTACAAATAACGATCACAGTACAGTAATAATATGGTAGATTTTTCCTAAATTGCGTCGGTTCAATTTTTGTCACATCGCGTTTGAAAGATGTAATAGCGCTTCAGGACGTTCCGCAAGCACGGCGCTGATGTCGCAGTATCCGCATATAATTAGATGATCAAACGAACTTACCTGAAGTGAAGTTCGATCTTAATTATCCTGTCTTCGTCGGAGAGATTTAATATGATTACCTGTAGTAGTTCCGCTACGCCTCGAACCACTCGCACATAGTTTAGCGCCATAAGAAAGAAAGAGATAGCACTATCTCCATAGGCGCCCGACTACCCAACCAACTCATTTAGTTCAGAGCACAAATTGTACTAGACAAACTATAACATTGTTTAGGGGAATAAGAGTTTCACCTGAATTCCAGGGTTGGGAGGGACCTTAAATCTCTCCGACGAAGACAGGATAATTAAGATCGAACTTCACTTCAGGTAAGTTCGTTTGATCATCTAATTATCCTGTCTTTCGAGATTTAATATGATTACCTGTAGATGTTCAGAGATACACATATGCAATGTTATAGGTAGGATCAAAACTAAAATCTTTGTGGTATAAATAATAATATATAATTATTCTAATCAGTCAACAAAATAACTTCTTCTATAACTTAACCAAACAAAGTACATACATACATACATACATAAACTCACGCCCGTAATCCCAAATGGGGTGGGCAGAGCCACAAGTAATCAAAGACAACTTGCAGCCACTGTTGATACGCTTCCTTATTGATTAAGTACAGCATTAGCAAATTCACAGTTACTTTCAGTGAATGGTCTATTGTAAAAATTAGCAAATATGGCAGATTGGTCTGACCAACCAGCAGTTCTCCTAATGACGTCGACACTGATTCCTGCTTGATGTGCAGCTGAAGAAGATGCATGTCGAGTGCTATGAGCACAAAATATTGCAGTGTCGATGCCACTAGCAGTCAAAGTCTGTTTTATCCATCGCCCAATTGTTTGAGGAGATGCAGCGTGAAACGGCTTTTTAAAAGTTAAAATCAATTTGTTATCCACATGACCTCTATTAGAAGATGTAACATTCATGTAGGTTATTAAAGTCTCTGCAGGACAAACTGCAGGGCGCTGGCGGAAAAAAGGCAGATCAAGTACTGGTTGAGATTTACCTATTCCTGATGTCTTGATTAAATCTGTAATAGTGATCTTGACTTCATTTTGATTTATCATAATATTCGGTATTCTAATCAATGAAAGCGTTTGACATCGTTGGCCAGTAGACAAAGCCAGTAACATAACCAATTTTTTACTTAATTTTTCCAAAGTTAAATTCTCATTAGGATATAAATCAGAAAGATAATTGAGCACAATATTAGGGTTCCACGTACAGTTATACCTAGGGAAGGATGGCTTCAATTTAAACACACCCCTAAAGAATCTTTTGACACGTTCGTCTTGTCCTATATTATTTCCGGAAATAAATGATAAAGCAGAACGATGATTGTTTAATGTTCCATAATTGGAACCCCTTGATAAACATTGTGATAAGAAATCTAACAAATCATATACTTCAATCAGGAATGGATCTAGTCCCCTATCGCTACAGTACAACCACCACTGTTTAAAGCTAGATGTATATTGTATCTTCGTCCTCACCGAAATGGAGGAGAGCATTACAGTCAAAGCCGAACGTGGGACTTTTATTCGAGCGAAGGCTTCCCGGATAATATAGTCGCCACCAGGGAAAGGCGTCGATGCAGCGGATGAACTTCCCTGAAATTAGACGACAATAAATATTTTTCAGGGGGAAATGTTAGAATTTCCCCTACAACAAGCGATTTGAAGACTGGAAACCATGTTTAAGATGGCCAGTTTGGTACTACTATGATACCGGTTGCCCTATCAGTGACTATCTTTTGTAAAACCTTTAAAATAAGTGAAAACGGTGGAAATGCATAAAAAAACATATCCCATTTTACAGTAAAAGCATCTACATTGATTGCATAGGGGTCACGCTTCCACGATATATATTGTCTACACTTAGCATTCATCCTTGAAGCAAATATATCAACCTCCGGTTCACCAAACTTAGAAATTATTGCACCAAATGCGGTGGAATGTAATTCCCACTCAATGTCGATATTCCTTGACTCTGCATCCGCTTCAATATTCTGAGTCGATGCGATATATGAAGCAAAAAGGAATAATTGTCGCTTTTCACACCAGGTCCAAATTTTACGAGTAACTTCATTGAGATGTGGGTATTGCACTCCACCCATTCTGTTTATATAAGCAATCGCCGTAGTATTGTCTATACGTAAAAGTATATGACAATTATTCATCTCATTTGCGAACGATTTTAGACCAAAGTAGGCTGCAAGTAGTTCCAAATAATTAATATGACGAGTACGCTCATCTACTGTCCACGAACCACCTATACTTTCTCCACCAGAAGCTGCACCCCAGCCAATTTTTGAAGCATCAGTAAATATCTCTAACTCAAACGACATTGGTCGAATGGGGTTACTTGTATTTAAAATTGATGATTTCCACCAAACTAAATCATCATGTAAACTATTCGGAATGATCATAATTTTATCGTAGTCGTCATTATCCAATAATGCAAGGTACTTGGCTCTCTCTAAAGATTTGGTGTAAAGCCACCCATACGCAACGGCCGGGCATGCGGCAGTAAGAGTACCTAAGTAGCGAGCAAAAGCACGAATAGTAAGCCTCGTTGTATTTAATATATATTCGGTCCGGGACAAAATGTCGTGTCTTTTCTTAGATGGAAGCTCCAGTGTCATGTCCCGAGAGTTCAAAATAAAACCTAAAAACTTACAAGTTTGACTTGGCACCAGTGAACTCTTCTCATAATTTATTACAAAACCTAAGTTTATTAGGCACCTAATGCTTTCATTTATGTTATTACAACATTCTTCATAACTGTCCCCGAAATAACAACTGTCATCTAAATAAAACACTGACCTAAAACCTCGAGAACGCAAAAAAGTTGAAACTGGTTTCATAAGTTTTGTGAAAGCGTGAGGAGCCGAACTCAACCCAAATGGTAAAACCAAAAATTCGTAAAGAATATTATCAAAATAAAATCTTAAAAATTTAACATGACTCTCGTGGATAGGCAATAAAAAGTACGCTTCCTTCAAGTCCAAGTTTACCATATAGCAATTAGGTGTAATTAATTTAATGGCAGTCCTAACATCTTCCATCTTAAAATGACTTACATCTACAAAATTATTCAATTTCTTTAAGTTTAATATTAATCTCTTTTCACCATTACTTTTGGGTATAATAAAAATGCTAGAAACAAAATGATCACGAGATGGATTACATTTACGTATGACATTTGCTTGTACCAACCGATTCAATTCCATTTCAATATACGTATATAATCGATCATCCTTCGAGAATGATGATTTTGGAATTGTACCTGGACGCTGCGTAGGACATTTAAGAAAGGGAATTTTATAACCAGAAATGGTCTCAAGGACAGTCTTATCATCGGTGATGTTTCTCCAAGCTTGAATAAAATGCGTCAAGCGGCCTGCATGTACCTGTGAGGCTACTGCTTCGTGTTGGCTGTGGTTGCTGCTCCCGCTTGCTTGTGGCGTGGTACAGCGGGCGGGTGGTGGGTCGCCGCATTCGGCGCGCGGGACGTCCCCGGCGTGTGCGCTGCCCCGCGACGGCGATAGTTCGATATCGGCTTGTTCCCGCCGCCGCGTCTTGACTGCGCACGAGCGCTGCGGTGATATTGCTGGCGTGACGGCGGGCCCTTGTAGTTTAAAGTGCTCGCTGAAGCTGCAGATTGGATTAACTTTCCTGTATTCTGTATTCCACGCGAAGATTTAATAAACTCGCCTAATTTTTCACCAAATAGATGACAGTCCCGTTTTCGATCCTTGAAGGGCTCTATAAAAGTCTTATCAACCATTGGGGTGACGAGAAATCGTCTCGTCTCGGTCTCCAAGTGATGCGAGTCTGAAAGAAGCTTTGTCGCGTCTGTAAGAAGACGAAGTATTTCAGAAGTATCACTGGACTTCGTCAGTATACCTGACATAGTCTTTCCCAAAATAGCAAGGACGCATCCGATTTGGGACTGCTTCCTTTGAACCCTTGCGTCACGATTTCTTGCTGACTCATTTAAGACAGCAGCTATCTCTGGGTTCAACACCGGAGCTTTAGTTAAAGGACAATTTTTAGGAAGAAGGTATCCCTTTATTAGCTTTTCTCGGGATTCTTTTTTCAGACCGTCCCTGAGTATAGGATCCCATCTTTTTGCTAAGTCCGCCACTATATCAGGGCCCCACTCGGCTGTCTCGGCCTCATAGTCCCCTAATGCCTTTAACAGTTCGGAGTCCGCAACCAGAGCCTCAGAATTATCATTGGCATCTGCCTCCCTAGGGGTTAACATCAGTGTGGGGTCGGTTGGCTGCAGTGGTCCTCCTCCCGTCGTTGAAAGCTCAAGTGGCACGAGCGATGGCAGCGCAGAGGGCGCCGAGTTGCCTGGTGTAACTATCGGCGTTGCGGAGGCTGCAGATATACCTTCCGCCATTGCCACCGCGGCCGCCGTAACAGACGCGGGCGAGCGGTCTGGGGATGACCACACAGATGCGCCTCCGTCCGATTCCAGATAAACTGGAAGATTATAATATCTTGGTTAATATCTCGTATTAACTCCAATAAAATTTATTGTTACAATTGCTGTGCAGAGATCGCTGATGGCTTTATAGCTGTGGTGTGCTGTGCCGATGATAAAAGCTGAGCTGTGCTGTGCTGATAGAATTTAAGCTGAGCTGAGCTGTTATTTATTATTCCGCAATTATTTTATTTAACAATCAAAATAATACTCCTTGGTGGAATATAGTTGGTATAATCTAGCAAGGAGGCTCAATATTAAATTGATACAGGCATAATTGAAACTTGTTACGTTCGGTACATTTTTAGTCTGTGGTTTTAAAAAGAAAAGGGTGAATTCTCGGTTGTTACTTTTTGGATGGCGGCAATTGTAAAACTCGTTAAACAAATAATGGCGCAATAATACACATAAAAACTATTTCGTATTTAATTTAGCATCTCCTCTTACATTATATATAAGGCCAATATCTCGTATTGGCTCGAAATATCTATATACCGTCTAACATCTCGTGTTAGATCTAAGGTAACAAAACATCCACACTAAACAAAATACACTTCGATGACAAAAAAAGAAAATGTTTACATACCTTCATCATCGGTACATCGATGACGATTTTCTCTGTTTAATTTCTGTTCGTATTTTCTAATTTTTCGACGCCATTTATCCTCTTTCTTGCCGTCGTACTTCCTTTTCGGCATTTTAAATATTTTTAAATAGAATTGATGATGTTTAATAAACGTAAAAAACATACTATTTTCACTATGTGCGGTAGCTACGCGCGCACGAACACGAATGAGTTGGTTGGGTAGTCGGGCGCCTATGGAGATAGTGCTATCTCTTTCTTTCTTATGGCGCTAAACTATGTGCGAGTGGTTCGAGGCGTAGCGGAACTACTACAGGTAATCATATTAAATCTCGAAAGACGAAGACAGGATAATTATTATGACTTGTCATTTAGTTCCAATAAAATCCGCGGGACTTCATACGTATGTCAGTGACAGCTGGTGATAGCATGCGGGACACTTAGCAGCTAATCGAATTCTATGTTGTTTTCGCGCCCAGTCCAGACGACTTGCAGCGCATTTCTGGACTTATATTTACGCGTGGTGTTTATTGTTAGGTTAGTTAGTTCAGGTTAGGACGTCTTTTTTTAACGAGGTCGTTAAAAAAAGACGAGGCTGGGACGTATTGAAGTAGTATTTCCATATATACGCGGCCTGAAATGAGCTGTTTCGGGGACCTGAACTGGTTGCTGTCGAACTTATTATCACGTTTTCTTCATTAAAATTCATAAATAAGTCAAATAGAAAAAAGATTTTCGTTAGTTTTAGATCTGTCATGATGTCTGTGATGTTTGTTTATTATACATAAGAATTTCAAAATTTATCTTATTTTTTTTCCCAAAGGGCAAGGCAAAGGGAACTATGCCCATACAGCCATGTCTTGTGTTTTTTTTTCTTGATGATGATTAATGAAATGATGAAACCTAAGCCCCCACCCTCGGAGCAGACTCCTACTCCGAACCCCAAACGAAGTAAGCGGCTTGTTGGCGCAAAGCGAAAATAGATAGGTACACTTTGTTTATTGAATATTCCGATTTAATAATACTATCGGGAATGTTTTCCGACTAACTTAATGTGATCATTAACCACAAAACACCACTTCGTATTGATTATTTAGATTATTCAATGAAGAAAGCAACCTTCCCGTTCCCGGTCCCACCAAAAAGTCCGCGGCAAAGAGAATATAAATAAATCTGTATGTTGGATGGAAAAACAATTAATTATAAATGACTCCTACTTCAACAGTGGCTGCAAGTTGTCTTTGATTACTTGTGGCTCTGCCCACCCCATTAGGGATTACGGGCGTGAGTTTATGTATGTGTATGTATGTATAAATGACTCCTATTTAGGCCGGCAAATGCAACAACTTTTTTTTTTATTTGGTTTTCCCCGAAGGGTAAGGCAAAGGGAACTATGCCCATACAGCTATTTCATTTTATGTATTGATTTTTGATTATAATATATGTCCTCTTTTAAAACACGGTACTTACCCATTATTTAAAAATGTTTAAATAATATGCGTTAAAACAAAAATATTTTTCCAATATTCCTTTTCTCAGATTGTAGTATTTTTAGTTTTTTATTTATATTTATTCTCTTCATACAAAATCTCTTTATATATTGTCACTGACATTCTATTACACTTGTCAAGTAGTCAAAGCCTTTAGAGAAAAAAAAACTATCACGCACACAAACTAACATTGACACCTCTACACGCTCAGCAAATACACTGTAATCTGCACCACTACAAATGTAGAATTGATCAAAATTGAGGGTCTGAAATATGGTACTTCTCGTATTCGGACCCTAAATTTTTGTTAGTTAGCGAAAATAATACACCAAAATATTACTATTTATCGGTTTTATAACAATATTCCTCTATCCGTTTTCCTGTAGCACTGCATCAACTTTTGTATGGAAAACGAATCACCTTAAGCCATCGTGATTTTGTTTCTTCATTATTTAGTTCAACAAGAATGTCTCCCGTTATACCTTTTCGGTCCGAGAGACGCCTGGCGTTACGTATTTCACAACCTGTGCTATTATCATCAATCACCCTCAGAAATTTTCCAGCAGTCTTAGCAATTTCAGCAATGTCTTCCTTTTCTTGGATTGGTATGGACGCAATTTCAATACAGTTAACTAATTGATCCTGGTTTTGATTATCTAGCCGTTGCTCCTATCTTTGTTTCCAGGTGTTTATTACGGTTGACTAGGTCAACTTGCTTACGCTCCATCTCTTTAATTTTTCCGGTTGTAGCGGTATTTTTTTCATTAAATTCATCCACTTTATCACTTGTAAACTTGACGGATTTTAAAATAGCATCAAGTTCACGTTCTATGGTCTTGTGCACTTCTTTCATTACCTTAGCTATCAGCTTGTTGATATCGACCGGTTCTTCTTCGTCATCGTCGTCTAAATCGTTAGCTGAAAGAAATGACGATCTTCTGGTGGAGGAGAGATGGCAGGGGCTGCAGACCCATTCCAGCGTGTCCGCGGCTCGGAGGGCCGCCAGCTGCTTGGCTGTGAGCCCACTACATGCTGCTGCTTCATGGACACACACATCACATCTGCTACACACTAAACCAGGGGCTTTTTTTGTAATATTCTTTTTGCACGTTACACATTTTTTCATGTTGAGGGTAGTCGTTACACAGAAAGATAAAACACATACAGAGGTGTTTATACGACTGCTGCTAACCGATAACTTGGGATAAGTATTGGTCTTTTGTATTAAAGGTATAAAGATTGTTTTGTTGTAATCATAACTTACACATACTAATTTACATTTAATTTCGTTGATATTATAAAGTAAAGAGTTATCTACACGTTGTAAGTTACACAGAAAAATATTTAAATATGATGATAGAATTGGTTTTTCAAATAACAGATCTTTATTTTTTGGAGCTGTTCCAAACAAATAATATTTATTATCGTAAGAAACTACACATCTCAATTTCACTATCTCGTTTTTTTTGGTTAAAAACCAATTATCTGAAGCATTATAAAAAAAAATATATATATATATTTTAAAGAAAAATTTGGCAAATCAATACCATCATGAAAAAAAATCATAGTTTTGTTTATGGTCTCTGAACTAAATAAAGAGTAATCAAAGTTTTCGAATATTTTTAGTTTTTTTCTGGGTCTTGGAGTATTTACGGCAGGTCCAAGAGTTTCAATTTCAATGCAGGTTCTTTCAATAATCCTTTTGGCAGCCTGTTGTAATGGTTTATTTATTTATTTACTTATTTATTTGTACACAATGAAACAGACACAAGAAACATACAAAGAAAACAGATAGTACAGGCAAGCTTATCTCTAAACAAAGAGATTTCTTCCAGCTGACCTACGTGACAAGAGAGACTTTCAACGTATAATATTATATAGATAGACATACATACGCGTACAAATTATTTAGAAATTACTTATACTAATATAAGACACAATATTAACCTAAACCTACAAACCACATTTAAATAACATACATACATACATACATAAA
Organism: Pectinophora gossypiella; assembly: GCF_024362695.1. Lineage (NCBI taxonomy): Eukaryota > Metazoa > Arthropoda > Insecta > Lepidoptera > Gelechiidae > Pectinophora > Pectinophora gossypiella. Next base: position 172,695 of record NW_026063278.1, read on the forward strand.
CTCACGCCCGTAATCCCTAATGGGGTGGGCAGAGCCACAAGTAATCAAAGACAACTTGCAGCCACTGTTGATACGAATTCCAAAGATGGATACATTTAAATAAATTATAATATAATATATATTTCATAAATATATAAACATATTATATACTTTCTATATTGGTTTATAAAAATACACACTATATACAATATATATATATATATATATTATTATATTATTTTTCTACTCCTCTACTTTAATCTGGCATTTAAATAACCAAAAAGTCTAATATAAGTACATACATAATTAAACTCTTTGAAAAAGTGTATGCTCTATGGCCTATAAAAGCATTGTTTACAAAGTGTAACTGTACTATAATGTCGCCAAAAAAGCATTGTTGTTGTTTTTTTTTTTTTTTTGACCTGGAAACTGGCACCTTTACTTTGTTTGGTGCCATAGATATACTATAAAAAAAAAGTATACATTTGCCGCCATTTTCCCGCGCGTTGGAAAATAAATTGGAAAATTTTTGTTTCATTTAAAATTACGTCGTCGTAGAAAAAGTATTGTATGCAACGTTGTATAACTAGGTCAAAAAATGCTCGTGGCGTCTCTTATTGCGATGTTCGCCAAGGCTCACATCGCAACTCACGCCACTCGCATTTTTTGACCCTTCTTATACAACTGTTGCATAAAATACTATTATATATTTATATAAATATATTATAATATATATAGCTACAAACCCATTGACTCACTGACTCACTGACTCACTGACTCACTGACAGGGTTGTTCTCCCAGAAGGAGCGTCGGGGGGTCAAAATGATGTATGGGGGGTGTGATCGGGACCTCCCGGTGAGTATGGAAAAACTTCCAGATCATGGAAAACTGCTCCGCATCAGGGAGACACTCTACGGCCTGGCGCAACTATCGCACCTAGAACGATTCTTTTTCCACAAAACCTATTTAAATCTTAGTCGAATCCAATCGCCGGTGAAAAAAAATCAAAATGGCGGAAAAACAAGATGGCCGCCATACAAAATTTCGTTTTTCCAGAAAATGTCTCGTGGGTAAAAACTGTGTATGGGGGTGTAATCGGAACGTATTGTTGAGTATGGAAATACTTCTCGATCTTGAAAACCTGCTCCGCATCAGGGAGACACCCTACGGCCTGGCAAAACTATAAAACCTGGAGCAATTTTTCTTTCGCGAAACATATTTAAATCTTGGTCAAATCCAATCCCCGCTGAAAAAAAAACAAAATGGCGGAAAATCAAGATGGCTGCCATACAAATTTTTAGTTTTTCCTGAAAATACCTCGGGGGTAAAAATGATGTATAGGAATGTGATCGGAACGTCATGTCGAGTATGAAAAAAGTGTGGGTTTTCGATAGCTGCTCCGCATCAGGGAGACACCCTACGGCCTGGCGAAACTATCGCACCTAGGACTTTTTTGTTTCCACGATACCTATTTAAATCTTAGTCAAATTTTATCGCCGATTAAAAAAAAAAACAAAATGGCCGAAAAACAAGATGGCCGCCATACAATTTTTTTTTTGTCCAGAAAATGTCTCGGGTGTAAAAACGATGTATAGGGGTGTTATCGGAATTTCATCTTGGAAAACTGCTCCGCATCAGGGAGACACCCTACGGCCTGGCAAAACTATAGCACCTAGAACTTTTTTGATTTCACGAGACCTATTTAAGTCTTGGTCAAATACTATCGCGGTAAAAAAATGGCGGGACAACAAAATACGCGAGCAGCTTGCTGCGAGCGAACCACGCGACATCTAGTATTATATTATATATAGCTGCAAACCCACTGACTGACTGACTGACTCACTGACTCACTGACAGGGTTGTTCTCCCAGAAGGAGTGTCGGGGGGTGAAAATGATGTATGGGGGGTGTGATCGGGACCTTCCGGTGAGTATGGGAAAACTTCCAGATCCTGGAAAACTGCTCCGCATCAGGGAGACACCCTACGGCCTGGCAAAACTATTATAGCTGGATCAATTTTTTTTTCACGAAACCTATTTAATTCCTGGTCAAATTCAATCACCGGTGAAAAAAAATCAAAATGGCGGAAAAACAAGATGGCCGCCATACAAAATTTCTTTTTTCTAGAAAATGTCTCGGAGGTAAAAATGATGTATGGGAGGTGTGATCGAAACGTCAAGCTGAGTATGGAAAAACTGTTCGATCTTGAAAAACTGCTCCGCATCAGGGAGACACCCTACGGCCTGGCGAAACTATCGCACCTGGAATGATTCTTTTTTCGCACAACGTATTTAAACCTTGGTCAAATTTTATCGCCGGTGAAAAAAATCAAAATGGCGGAAAATCAAGATGGCTGCCATACAAATTTTTCGTTTTTCCTGAAAATGCCTCGGGGATAAAAATGATGTATAGGAATGTGATCGGAAAGTCATGTCGAGTATGAAATACGTCTGGATTTTCGATAGCTGCTCCGCATCAGGGAGACACCCTACGGCCTGGCGAAACTATAGCACCTGGAACTTTTTTATTTCCACGAAACCTATTTAAATCTTGGTCAAATTTTATCGCCGGTGAAAAAAAACAAAATGGCGGGAAAACAAGATGGCCGCCATACAAAGTTTCGTTTTTCCCGAAAATGCCTCGGGGGTAAAAATGATGTATGAGGAATGTGATCGAAACATCATGTTGAGTATGAAAATACTTTTCGATCTTCAAAAGCTGCTCCGCATCAGGGAGACACCCTACAGCCTGGCGAAACTATCGCAGCTGGAACTTTTTTGTTTTCACGAAGCCTATTAAAGTCTTGGTCAAATTTTATCGCCAGTGAAAAAAAAAAACAAAATGGCCGAAAAACAAGATGGCCGCCATACAAATTTTTGTTTTTCCAGAAAATGTCTCAGAGGTAAAAATGATGTATTGGGGTGTGATCTGAACGTCATCTTGGAAAACTGCTCCGCATCAGAGAGACACCCTACGGCCTGGCAAAACTATAGCACCTAGAACTTTTTTGGTTTCACGAGACCTATTTAAGTCTTGGTCTAATTTTATCGCGGTAAAACAATGGCGGAAAAACAAGATGGCCGCCATACATAGCTTCGATTTAATACAGGACACGCGAGCAGCTTGCTGCGAGCGAACCACGCGAAATTATATTATATATAGCTACAAACCCATTGACTGACTGACTCACTCACTGACTCACTGACAGGGTTGTTCTCCCAGAAGGAGCGTCGGGGGGTAAAAATGATGTATGGGGGGTGTGATCGGGACCTCCCGGTGAGTATGGGAAAACTTCCAGATCTTGGAAAACTGCTCCGCATCAGGGAGACACCCTACAGTCTGGCGAAACTATCGAACCTGGAACTTTTCTGTTTTCACGAAACCTATTTAAATCTTAGTCAAATTCAATCACCGGTGAAAAAAAACCAAAATGGCGGAAAAACAAGATGGCCGCCATACAAAATTTTGTTTTTTCAGAAAATGCATCGGGAGTAAAAACTGTGTATGGAGATGTAATCGGAACGTCTTGTGGAGTGTGAAAACACTTCTCTATCTTCAAAATCTGCTCCGCATCAGGGAGACACCCTACGGCCTGGCAAAACTATAAAACCTGGAGCAATTTTTCTTTCGCGAAACATATTTAAATCTTGGTCGAATCCAATCCCTGGTGAAAAAAAACCAAAATGGCGGAAAAACAAGATGGCCGCCATACAAAATTTTCGTTTTTCCTGAAAATGCCTCGAGGGTAAAAATGATGTATAGGGATGTGATCGGATCGTCATGTTGAGTATTTCAGTACTGCTCGATCTTGAAAAACTGCTCCGCATCAGGGAGACACCCTACGGCCTGGCAAAACTATAAAACCTAGAGCAATATTTTTTTCACGAAACCTATTTAAATCTTGGTCAAATTCAATCCCCGGTGAAAAAAAACCAAAATGGCGGAAAAACAAGATGGCCGCCATACGAAATTTTCGTTTTTCCCGAAAATGCCTCGGGGGTAAAAATGATGTATAGGGGTGTGATCGGAACGTCATCTTGGAAAACTGCTCCGCATCAGGGAGACACCCTACGGCCTGGCGAAACTATCGCATCTGGACCTTTTTTGTTTTCACGAAACCTATTTAATTTTTGGTCAAATTTTTCCCTGGTGAAAAAAAAAAAACAAAATGGCAGAAAAACAAGATGGCCGCCATACAAATTTTTGTTTTTCCAGAAAATGTCTCAGAGGTAAAATTGATGATCGGAACGTCATCTTGGAAAACTGCTCCGCATCAGGGAGACACCCTACGGCCTGGCAAAACTATAGCACCTAGATTTTTTTTGATTTCACAAGACCTATTTTAGTCTTGGTCAAATTTTATCGCGGTAAAAAAATGGCGGGAAAACAAGACACGCGAGCAGCTTGCTGCGAGCGTACCACGCGACATCTAGTATATATTATATAAAGCTACAAACCCATGTATTGACTGACTGAATGACTGACTGACTGACTGACATAGTTGTTCTCCCAGAAGGAGTGTCGGGGGGTGAAAATGGTGTATGGGGGGTGTGATCGGGGCCTCCCGGTGAGTATGGGAAAACTTCCAGATCTTGGAAAACTGCTCCGCATCAGGGAGACACCCCACGGCCTGGCAAAACTATCGCACCTGGAACGATTCTTTTTTCACAAAACCTATTTAATTCTTGGTCAAATTGTATTGTCGTTGAAAAAAAAACAAAAGGGCGGAAAAACAAGATGGCCGCCATACAAAATTTTATTTTTCCGGAAAATGTCTCGTGGGTAAAAACTGTGTATGGGGGTGTAATCGGAACGTTATGTTGAGTATGGAAATACTTCTCGATCTTGAAAACCTGCTCCGCATCAGGGAGACACCCTACGGCCTGGCAAATCTATCGCACCTGGAACGATTCTTTTTTCACAGAACCTATTTAAATCTTAGTCAAATCCAATCGCTTGTGAAAAAAAACCAAAATGGCGGAAAAACAAGATGGCCGCCATACAAAATTTTCGTTTTTCCCGAAAATGCCTCGGGGGTAAAAATGATGTATGAGGAATGTGATCGAAACATCATGTTGAGTATGGAAATACTTTTCGATCTTCGAAAGCTGCTCCGCATCAGGGAGACACCCTACGGCCTGGCAAAACTATAAAACCTGGAGCAATTTTTCTTTCGCGAAACATATTTAAATCTTGGTCAAATCCAATCCCCGCTAAAAAAAAACAAAATGGCAGAAAAACAAAATGGCCGCCATACAAAATTTTGTTTTTCTAGAAAATTCCTCAAGGTCAAAAATATGTATAGGGGTGTGACCGGAACGTCCTCTTGGAAAACTGCTCCGCATCAGGGAGGCACCCTACGGCCTGGAAAAACTATAGCACCTAGAACTTTTAGATTTCACGAGACCTATTTAAACAAGATGGCCGCCATACAAAGCTTCGAACTAATACAGGACACGCGAGCAGCTTGCTGCGAGCGAACCACGCGACATCTAGTTATTATTATAATATATATAGCTACAAACCCACTGACTGACTGACTGACTGACTGACTGACTGACTCACTGACATAATTGTTCTCCCAGAAGGAGCGTCGGGGGGTCAAAATGATGTATGGGGAGTGTGATCGGGACCTCCCGGTGAGTATGGGAAAAATCCCAAATCTTGGAAAACTGCTCCGCATCAGGGAGACGCCCTACAGTCTGGCGCAACTATTATACCTGGATCATTTTTTTTTTCGCAAAACCTATTTAAATCTTGGTCAAATTCTATTGTGGGTGAAAAAAAATCAAAATGGCGGAAAAACAAGATGGCCGCCATACAAAATTTTATTTTTCCGGAAAATGTCTCGTGGGTAAAAACTGTGTATGGGAGTGTAATCGGAAGGTCGTGTGGAGTACGCAAATGCTTCTTGATCTTCAAAAACTGCTCCGCATCAGGGAGGCACCCTACGGCCTGGCGAAACTATCGCACCTGGAACGGTTCTTTTTTCACGAATCCTATTTAATTCCTGGTCAAATTCAAACACCGGTGAAAAAAAATCAAAATGGCGGAAAAACAAGATGGCCGCCATACAAAATTTCGTTTTTCCAGAAAATGTTCCGGAGGTAAAAATGATGTATGAGAGGTGTGATCGAAACGTCAAGCTGAGCATGGAAAAACTGTTCGATCTTGAAAAACTGCTCCGCATCAGGGAGACACCCTACGGCCTGGGAAAACTATCGCTCCTGGAACGATTCTTTTTTCACCAAACCTAATAAAATCTTGGTTAAATTTTATCGCCGGTGAAAAACAAAAAACAAAATGGCCGAAAAACAAGATGGCCGCCATACAAATTTTTGTTTGTCCAGAAAATGTCTCGGGTGTAAAAACGATGTATAGGGGTGTTATCGGAATTTCATCTTGGAAAACTGCTCCACATCAGGGAGACACCCTACGGCCTGGCAAAACTATCGCACCTAGGACTTTTTTGTTTCCACGATACCTATTTAAATCTTAGTCAAATTTTATCGCCGATTAAAAAAAAAAACAAAATGGCCGAAAAACAAGATGGCCGCCATACAAATTTTTTTTTGTCCAGAAAATGTCTCGGGTGTAAAAACGATGTATAGGGGTGTTATCGGAATTTCATCTTGGAAAACTGCTCCGCATCAGGGAGACACCCTACGGCCTGGCAAAACTATAGCACCTAGAACTTTTTTGATTTCACGAGACCTATTTAAGTCTTGGTCAAATACTATCGCGGTAAAAAAATGGCGGGACAACAAAATACGCGAGCATCTTGCTGCGAGCGAACCACGCGACATCTAGTATATTATATAAAGCTACAAACCCATGTATTGACTGACTGAATGACTGACTGACTGACTGACATAGTTGTTCTCCCAGAAGGAGTGTCGGGGGGTGAAAATGGTGTATGGGGGGTGTGATCGGGGCCTCCCGGTGAGTATGGGAAAACTTCCAGATCTTGGAAAACTGCTCCGCATCAGGGAGACACCCCACGGCCTGGCAAAACTATCGCACCTGGAACGATTCTTTTTTCACAAAACCTATTTAATTCTTGGTCAAATTGTATTGTCGTTGAAAAAAAAACAAAAGGGCGGAAAAACAAGATGGCCGCCATACAAAATTTTATTTTTCCGGAAAATGTCTCGTGGGTAAAAACTGTGTATGGGGGTGTAATCGGAACGTTATGTTGACGATCTTGAAAACCTGCTCCGCATCAGGGAGACACCCTACGGCCTGGCAAATCTATCGCACCTGGAACGATTCTTTTTTCACAGAACCTATTTAAATCTTAGTCAAATCCAATCGCTTGTGAAAAAAAACCAAAATGGCGGAAAAACAAGATGGCCGCCATACAAAATTTTCGTTTTTCCCGAAAATGCCTCGGGGGTAAAAATGATGTATAGGAATGTGATCGAAACATCATGTTGAGTATGGAAATACTTTTCGATCTTCGAAAGCTGCTCCGCATCAGGGAGACACCCTACGGCCTGGCAAAACTATAAAACCTGGAGCAATTTTTCTTTCGCGAAACATATTTAAATCTTGGTCAAATCCAATCCCCGCTAAAAAAAACCAAAATGGCAGAAAAACAAAATGGCCGCCATACAAAATTTTGTTTTTCTAGAAAATTCCTCAAGGTCAAAAATATGTATAGGGGTGTGACCGGAACGTCCTCTTGGAAAACTGCTCCGCATCAGGGAGGCACCCTACGGCCTGGAAAAACTATAGCACCTAGAACTTTTTAGATTTCACGAGACCTATTTAAACAAGATGGCCGCCATACAAAGCTTCGAACTAATACAGGACACGCGAGCAGCTTGCTGCGAGCGAACCACGCGACATCTAGTTATTATTATTATTATACTATATATAGCTGCAAACCCACTGACTGACTGACTGACTGACTGACTCACTCACTCACTCACTGACATAATTGTTCTCCCAGAAGGAGCATCGGGGGGTAAAAATGATGTATGGGGGATGTGATCGAGACCACCCGGTGAGTATGGGAAAACTTCCAGATCATGGAAAACTGCTCCGCATCAGGGAGACACCCTACGGCCTGGCGCAACTATCGCACCTAGAACGATTATTTTTCCACAAAACCTACTTAATTCCTGGTCAAATTCAATCACTGGTGAAAAAAAATCAAAATAGCGGAAAAACAAGATGGCCGCCATACAAAATTTTATTTTTCCACAAAATGTCTCGTGGGTAAAAACTGTGTATGGTGATGTAATCGGAACGTATTGGTGAGTATGGAAATACTTCTCGATCTTGAAAACCTGCTCCGCATCAGAGAGACACCCTACGGCCTGGCAAAACTATCGCACCTGGAACTTTTTTGTTTTCACGAAATCTATTTAAATCTTGGTCAAATTCAATCACCGTTGAAAAAAAATCAAAATGGCGGAAAAACAAGATGGCTGCCATACAAAATTTTCGTTTTTCCCGAAAATGCCTCGAAGGTAAAAATTATGTATAAGGATGTGATCGGATCGTCATGTTGAGTATTTTAATACTGCTCGATCTTGAAAAACTGCTCCGCATCAGGGAGACACCCTACGGCCTGGCAAAACTATAAAACCTGGAGCAATATTTTTTTCACAAAACCTATTTAAATCTTGGTCAAATTTTATCGCCGGTAAAAAAAAAACAAAATGGCGGAAAACTAAGATGGCCGCCATACAAAATTTTCGTTTTTCTCGAAAATGTCTCGGGTGTAAAAATGATGTACAGGGGTGTGATCGGAACGTCATCTTGGAAAACTGCTCCGCATCAGGGAGACACGCTACGGCCTGGCAAAACTATAGCACCTAGAACTTTTTTGATTTCACGAAAACAAGATGGCCGCCATACAAAGCTTCGAACTAATACAGGACACGCGAGCAGCTTGCTGCGAGCGAACCACGCGAAATCTAGTTATAATATATATAGCTACAAACCCACTGACTGACTGACTGACTGACTGACTGACTGACTCACTGACATAATTGTTCTCCCAGAAGGAGCGTCGGGGGGTCAAAATGATGTATGGGGAGTGTGATCGGGACCTCCCGGTGAGTATGGGAAAAATCCCAAATCTTGGAAAACTGCTCCGCATCAGGGAGACGCCCTACAGTCTGGCGCAACTATTATACCTGGATCATTTTTTTTTTCGCAAAACCTATTTAAATCTTGGTCAAATTCTATTGTGGGTGAAAAAAAATCAAAATGGCGGAAAAACAAGATGGCCGCCATACAAAATTTTATTTTTCCGGAAAATGTCTCGTGGGTAAAAACTGTGTATGGGAGTGTAATCGGAAGGTCGTGTGGAGTACGCAAATGCTTCTTGATCTTCAAAAACTGCTCCGCATCAGGGAGGCACCCTACGGCCTGGCGAAACTATCGCACCTGGAACGGTTCTTTTTTCACGAATCCTATTTAATTCCTGGTCAAATTCAAACACCGGTGAAAAAAAATCAAAATGGCGGAAAAACAAGATGGCCGCCATACAAAATTTCGTTTTTCCAGAAAATGTTCCGGAGGTAAAAATGATGTATGAGAGGTGTGATCGAAACGTCAAGCTGAGCATGGAAAAACTGTTCGATCTTGAAAAACTGCTCCGCATCAGGGAGACACCCTACGGCCTGGGAAAACTATCGCTCCTGGAACGATTCTTTTTTCACCAAACCTAATAAAATCTTGGTTAAATTTTATCGCCGGTGAAAAACAAAAAACAAAATGGCCGAAAAACAAGATGGCCGCCATACAAATTTTTGTTTGTCCAGAAAATGTCTCGGGTGTAAAAACGATGTATAGGGGTGTTATCGGAACGTCATCTTGGAAAACTGCTCCGCATCAGGGAGACACCCTACGGCCTGGCAAAACTATAGCACCTAGAACTTTTTTCATTTCACGACACCTATTTAAGTCTTGGTCAAATTCTATACAAAGCTTCGAACTAATACAGGACACGCGAGCAGCTTGCTGCGAGCGAACCACGCGACATCTAGTTATTATTATTATAATATATATAGCTACAAACCCACTGACTGACTGACTGACTCACTGACTGACTCACTGACAGGGTTGTTCTCCCAGAAGGAGCGTCGGGGGGTGAAAATGATGTATGGGGGGTGTGATCGGGACCTCCCGGTGAGTATGGGAAAAATCCCAGATCTTGGAAAACTGCTCCGCATCAGGGAGACACCCCACGGCCTGGCAAAACTATCGCACCTGGAACGATTCTGTTTTCACGAAACCTATTTAAATCTTGGTCAAATTCAATCACCGGTGAAAAAAAACCAAAATGGCGGAAAAACAAGATGGCCGCCATACAAAATTTTGTTTTTTTAAAAAATGCCTCGGGTGTAAAAATTATGTATGGGAGGTGTGATCGAAACGTCAAGTTGAGTATGGAAAAACTGCTCGATCTTGAAAAACTGCTCCGCATCAGGGAGACACCCTACGGCCTGGCGCAACTATAGCACCTGGAATGATTCTTTTTTCACAAAATCTATTTATTTCTTGGTCAAATCCAATCGCCGGTGAAAAATAACCAAAATGGCGGAAAAACAAGATGGCCGCCATACAAATTTTTCGTTTTTCCAGAAAATGTCTCGTGGGTAAAAACTGTGTATGGGGTTGTAATCGGAACGTCTTGTTGAGTATAAAAATACTTCTCAATCTTGAAAAACTGCTCAGCATCAGGGAGACACCCTACGGCCTGGCTAACCTATCGCACCTGGAACAATAATTTTTTCGCACAACGTATTTAAATCTTAGTCAAATCTAATCGCCGGTGAAAAAACACCAAAATGGCGGAAAAACAAGATGGCCGCCATACAAAATTTTGTTTTTTCAGAAAAATGTCTTAGAGCTAAAAACAATGTATGGGGATGTAATCGGAATGTCATGTTGAGTATGGAAGTACTTCTCGATCTTTGAAATCTGCTCCGCATCAGGGAGACACCCCACGGCCTGGCAAAACTATGGCACCTGGAACATTTTTGATTTCACAAAACCTATTTAAATCTTGGTCTAATTTAATTGCAGTTGAAAAAAAAAACAAAATGGCGGAAATTCAAGATGGCCGCCATACAAATTTTTCGTTTTTCCTGAAAATGCCTCGGGGGTGAATATGATGTATGAGGGATGTGATCAAAATGTCATGTTGAGTATGGAAATACTTCCCGACCTTTAAAAACTGCTCCGCATCAGGGAGACACCCTACGGCCTGGCGCAACTATCGCACCTGGAACATTTTTGTTTTCACGAAACCTATTTAAATCTTGGTAAAATTTTATCGTGGGTGAAAAAAAAAACAAAATGGCCGAAAAACAAGATGGCCGACAAATAAATTTTTGTTTTTCCAGAAAATGTCTCGGGTGTCAAAATGATGTATTGGGGTGTGATCGGAACGTCATCTTGGAAAACTGCTCCGCATTAGGGGTCCGGCCTGGCAAAACCATAGCACCTAGAACTTTTTTGATTTCACGAGACCTATTCAAATCTTGGTCAAATTTTATCGCCGGTGAAAAAAAAACAAAATGGCGGAAAAACAAGATGGCCGCCATACAAAATTTTGTTTTTCTAGAAAATTCCTCAAGATCAAAAAATATGTATAGAGGTATGACCGGAATGTCAACTTTGAAAACTGCTCCGCATCAGGGGGCACCTGGAACGTTTTGGTTTTCATGAGACCGATTTAAACAAGATGGCCGCCATACAAAGCTTCGAACTAATACAGGACACGCGAGCAGCTTGCTGCGAGCGAACCACGCAACATCTAGTTATAATATATATAGCTGGAGACCCACTGACTGACTGACTGACTCACTGACATAATTGTTCTCCCAGAAGGAGCGTCGGGGGGTAAAAATAATGTATGAGAAAAGTGATCGAAACCTCCCGGTGAGTATGGGAAAAATCCCAAATCTTGGAAAACTGCTCCGCATCAGGGAGACGCCCTACAGTCTGGCGCAACTATTATACCTGGATCAATTTTTTTTTCGCAAAACCTATTTAAATCTTGGTCAAATTCTATTGTGGGTGAAAAAAAAACAAAATGGCGGAAAAACAAGATGGCCGCCATACAAAATTTTGTTTTTCCAGAAAATGTCTCGTTGGTAAAAACTGTGTATGGGGTTGTAATCGGAACATCCCGTTGACTATGGAAATTTTTCTCGATCTTGAAAAACTGCTCCGCATCAGGGAGACACCCTACGGCCTGGCAAAACTATAAAACCTGGAGCAATTTTTCTTTCGCGAAACATATTTAAATCTTGGTCAAATCCAATCCCCGGTGAAAAAAAAAGAAAATGGCGGAAAAACAAGATGGCCGCCATACAAAATTTTCGTTTTTCCTGAAAATGCCTCGAGGGTAAAAATGATGTATAGGGATGTGATCGGATCGTCATGTTGAGTATTTCAGTACTGCTCGATCTTGAAAAACTGCTCCGCATCAGGGAGACGCCCTACGGCCTGGCAAAACTATAAAACCTAGAGCAATATTTTTTTCACGAAACCTATTTAAATCTTGGTCAAATTCAATCACCGGTGAAAATAAATCAAAATGGCGGAAATCAAGATGGCCGCCATACAAAATTTTCGTTTTTCTCGAAAATGCCTCGGGGTGAATATGATGTAAGAGGGATGAGATCAAAATGTCATATTGAGTATGGAAATACTTCCCGACCTTCAAAAACTGCTCCGCATCAGGGCGGCACCCTACGGCCTGGCAAAACTATAAAACCTGGAGCAATAAATTTTTCACGAGACCTATTTAAATCTTGGTCAAATTTTATCGCCGTTGAAAAAAAAAGAAAATGGCGGAAAAACAAGATGGCCGCCATATAAATTTTTGTTTTTCCAGAAAATGTCTCAGGTGTAAAAACGATGTATAGGGGTGTGATCGGAACGTCATCTTGGAAAACTGCTCCGCATAAGGAAGACACCCTACGGCCTGGCAAAACTATAGCACCTAGAACTTTTTTGATTTCACGAGACCTATTTAAGTCTTGGTCAAATTCTATAGCGGTAAAAAAATGGCGGGAAAACAAGACACGCGAGCAGCTTGCTGCGAGCGAACCACGCGACATCTAGTTATATTATATAAAGCTACAAACCCATGTACTGACTGACTGACTGACTGACTCACTGACAGGGTTGTTCTCCCAGAAGGAGCGCCGGGGGGTAAAAATGATGTATGGGAGATGTGATCAAGATCTTCCGATGAGTATGGGAAAACTTCCAGATCTTGGAAAACTGCTCCGCATCAGGTAGACACCCTACAGTCTGGCGCAACTATTATACCTGGATCAAATTTTTTTTCGCAAAACCTATTTAAATCTTGGTCAAATTCTATTGTCGGTGAAAAAAAATCAAAATGGCGGAAAAACAAGATGGCCGCCATACAAAATTTTGTTTTTTGAAAAAATGTCTCGGGGGCAAAAACAATGTATGGGGGCGTAATCGGAAGGTCATGTTGAGTATGGATATACTTCTCGATCTTGAAAAACTGCTCCGCATCAGGGAGACACCCCACGGCCTGGCAAAACTATAAAACCTGGAGCAATTTTTCTTCCGCAAAACATATTTAAATCTTGGTCAAATCCAATCGCCGGTGAAAAAAAAGAAAATGGCGGAAAAACAAGATGGCCGCCACACAAAATTTTCGTTTTTCCAGAAAATGCTTCAGGAGTAAAATGATGTCTGAGGGTTTTGATCGGAACGTCATCTTGGAAAACTGCTCCGCATCAGGGAGTCCCCCTACGGCCTGGCAAAACTATAGCACCTAGAACTTTTTTGATTTCACGAGACCTATTTAAGTCTTGGTCAAATTCTATCGCGGTAAAAAAATGGCGGGAAAAAGCTTCGAACTAATACAGGACACGCGAGCAGCTTGCTGCGAGCGAACCACGCGAAATCTAGTTATTATATTATATATAGCTGCAAACCCATGTATTGACTGACTGACTGACTGACTGATATAGTTGTTCTCCCAGAAGGAGCGTCGGGGGGTGAAAATGATGTATGGGGGGTGTGATTGGGACCTCCCAGTGAGTATGGGAAAACTTTCAGATCTTGGAAAACTGCTCCGCATCAGGGAGACACCCTATGGCCTGGCGAAACTATCGCACCTGGAATAATTCTTTTTTCACAAAACCTACTTAAATCTTGGTCAAATTTTATCGCCGGTGAAAAAAAAACAAAATGGCGGAAAAACAAGATGGCCGCCATACAAAATTTTGTTTTTCCAAAAAATGTTTCGTTGGTAAAAACTGTGTATGGGGTTGTAATCGCAACGTCCTTGTGAGTTTGGAAATACTTCTCTATCTTCAGAAACTGCTCCGCATCAGGGAGACACCCTACGGCCTGGCAAAACTATCGCTCTCGGAACATACTTTTTTCCACATAACTTCCTTAAATCTTGGTCAAATGCAATCGCCGGTGAAAAAAAATCAAAATGGCGGAAAAACAAGATGGCCGCCATACAAAAATTTGTTTTCCCAGAAAATGTCTCGGAGGTAAAAATGATGTATGGGAGATGTGATCAAAACGTCAAGCTGAGTATAGAAATACTGCTTGATCTTGAAAAACTGCTCCGCATCAGGGAGACACCCTGTGGCCTGGCTAAACTATCAAACATAGAACATTTTTTTTTCCACTAAACCTACTTAATTCTTGGTCAAATTCAATCGCTGGTGATAAAAAATCAAAATGGCGGAAAAACAAGATGGCCGCCATACAAAATTTTCGTTTTTCTCGAAAATGCCTCGGGGTGAATATGATGTAAGAGGGATGAGATCAAATTGTCATATTGAGTATGGAAATACTTCCCGACCTTCAAAAACTGCTCCGCATCAGGGCGGCACCCTACGGCCTGGGAAAACTATCGCTCCTGGTACGATTCTTTTTTCACCAAACCTTATAAAATCTTGGTCAAATTTTATCGCCGGTGAAAAAAAAAAAACAAAATGGCCGAAAAACAAGATGGCCGCCATACAAATTTTTGTTTGTCCAGAAAATGTCTCGGGTGTAAAAACGATGTATAGGGGTGTTATCGGAACGTAATCTTGGAAAACTGCTCCGCATCAGGGAGACACCCTACGGCCTGGCAAAACTATAAAACCTGGAGCAATTTTTCTTTCGCGAAACATATTTAAATCTTGGTCAAATCCAATTCCTGCTGAAAAAAAACCAAAATGGCGGAAAAACAAGATGGCCGCCATACAAAATTTTCGTTTTTCCCGAAAATGCCTCGGGGGTAAAAATGATGTATGAAGAATGTGATTGAAACATCATGTTGAGTATGGAAATACTTTTCGATCTTCGAAAGCTGCTCCGCATCAGGGAGACACCTTACAGCCTGGCGAAACTATCGCACCTGGAACTTTTTTGTTTTCACGATGCCTATTAAAGTCTTGGTCAAATTTTATCGCCGGCGAAAAAAAACCAAAATGGCGGAAAAACAAGATGGCCGCCATACAAAATTTTGTTTTTTCATAAAATGTCTCGGTGGTAAAAATTATGTATGGGGATGTAATCGGAACGTCTTGTTGAGTATGGAAATACTTTTCGATCTTCGAAAGCTGCTCCGCATCAGGGAGACACCTTACAGCCTGGCTAACCTATCGCACCTGGAGCAATTTTTCTTTCGCGAAACATATTTAAATCTTGGTCAAATTTTATCGCCGGTCAAAAAAAATCAAAATAGCGGAAAAACAAGATGGCCGCCATACAAAAATTTGTTTTTCCAGAAAAAAGCCTCAGGGGTAAAAATTATGTATGAGGGATTTGATCCGATCGTCATGTTGAGTATTTAAATACTGCTCGATCTTCGAAAACTGCTCCGCATCAGGGAGACACTATACGGCCTGGCGAAACTATCGCACATGGAACTTTTTTGTTTTCACGAATCCTATTTAAATCTTGGTCAAATTTTATCGCCGGTGAAAAAAAAAAACAAAATGGCCGAAAAACAAGATGGCCGCCATACAAATTTTTGTTTTTCCAGAAAATGTCTCAGAGGTAAAAATGATGTATTGGGGTGTGATCGGAACGTCATCTTGGAAAACTGCTCCGCATCAGGGAGACACCCTACGGCCTGGCAAAACTATAGCACCTAGAACTTTTTTGATTTCACGAGACCTATTTTAGTCTTGGTCGAATTCTATCGCGGTAAAAAAATGGCGGGAAAACAAGACACGCGAGCAGCTTGCTGCGAGCGAACCACGCGATATCTAGTTATTATTATTACCCTACCGTCTGGCAAAACTATCGCACCTGGATCAATTTTTTTTTCGCAAAACCTATTTAAATCTTGGTCAAATTGTATTGTCAGTGAAAAAAAATCAAAATGGCGGAAAAACAAGATGGCCGCCATACAAAATTTTGTTTTTCCAGAAAATGTCTCGGGGGTAAAAACTGTTTATGGGAGTGTAATCGGAACGTCATGATGAGTTTGAAAATACTTCTCTATCTTCAGAAACTGCTCCGCATCAGGGAGACCCCCTACAGCCTGGCGAATCTATCGCACCTGGAACGATTATTTTTTCACAAAACTCATTAAAATCTTGGTCAAATTCTATCGTGATTGAAAAAAAATCAAAATGGCGGAAAATCAAGATGGCCGCCATACAAATTTTTCGTTTTTCCTGAAAATGCCTCGGGGTAAAAATGATGTATAGGGATGTGATCGGATTGTCATGTTGAGTATTTCAATACTGCTTGATCTTGGAAAACTGCTCCGCATCAGGGAGACACCCTACGGCCTGGCGAATCTATCGCACCTGGAACGATTATTTTTTCACAAAACTCATTAAAATCTTGGTCAAGTTCTATCGTGATTGAAAAAAAATCAAAATGGCGGAAAATCAAGATGGCCGCCATACAAATTTTTCGTTTTTCCTATTTGTGCTCCGCATCAGGGAACCACCCTACTGCCTGGCGAAACTATCGCACCTGGAACTTTTTTGTTTCCACGAAACCTATTTAAATCTTAGTCAAATTTTATCGCCGGTGAAAAAAAAACAAAATGGCCGTAAAACAAGATGGTCGCCATATAAATTTTTGTTTTTCCAGGAAATGTCTCGGGTGTAAAAATTATGTATGGGGACCTAATCGGAAGATCATGTTGAGAATTTAAATACTGCTCGACCTTCGAAAACTGCTCCTCATCAGGGACGCACCCTACGGCCTGGCGAAACTATCGGACCTGGATCAATTCTTTTTCCGCACAACATATTTAAACCTCGGTCATATTTTATCGCTGGTGAAAAAAAAACAAAATGGCGGAAAAACAAGATGGCCGCCATACAAACTTTGGTTTTCCCAGAAAATAGGTCGGATGTAAAAATGATGTATAGGAGTGTGATCGGAACGTCATCTTGGAAAACCGCTCCGCATCAGGGAGACACCCTACGGCCTGGCAAAACTATAGCACCTAGAACTTTTTTGATTCCACGAGACCTATTTAAGTCTTGGTCAAATTCTATCGCGGTAAAAAAATGGCGGAAAAACAAGATGGCCGCCATACAAAATTTCGTTTTTCCAGAAAATGTCTCGGAGGTAAAAATGATGTATGGGAGGTGTGATCGAAACGTCAAGCTGAGTATGGAAAAACTGTTCGATCTTGAAAAACTGCTCCGCATCAGGGAGACACCCTACGGCCTGGCAAAACTATCGCACGTGGAACTTTTTAGTTTTCACGATACCTATTTAAATCTTAGTCAAATTTTATCGCCGGTCAAAAAAAAACAAAATGGCCGAAAATCAAGATGGCCGCCATACAAATTTTTCGTTTTTCCTGAAAATGCCTCAGGGATAAAAATTATGTATGAAGGTTTTGATCGGAACGTCATGTAGAGTACGGGTATACTTCAAGGTTTTCGAAAACTGCTCCGCATCAGGGAGACACCCTACGGCCTGACAAACCTATCGCACCTGGAACTTTTTTGTTTTCACGATACCTATTTAAATCTTGGTCAAATTCAATCACCGTTGAAAAAAAAGAAAACGGCGGAAAAACAAGATGGCCACCATACAAAATTTTCGTTTTTC